>NC_056729.1:938411575-938459075 GCF_019279795.1 Protopterus annectens
AAATAAAAGAATTATACCACGTGGACTTTGAATATTGAAAATGCCTACGACTGGTAGTTCGCTACCGGATCTTTTGTATCGTTGGCAGCAGCTCAATCTGGAGCTCAGCTTCAGTTACATGAAGCTATTAATAGACTATCATTCACCTGAAGAAAAACGACTAAGATCCATAGTGAATACTTTAGTTAATGACTTTAAAATTAAATATACTGACAATGCATGTATGGAAAGACTGGGAAGAGTTATAGAAGATGTTTTATTGTTTGAAAAACGCTTGTTAGATCAGAAAAAAGTTAAGATTACTAGGGACGTACGTGATTTTAATAACAATCATGTCTTTACTTGGCCTAGGGACAGGAATTTACCTGCACGGTTAAATATTGGACAAGATACAGTACGTAGACCTATGAATAGGACAGGCATTGATAACAGTATTGAAATACCAAGTACACCAGTACTCAATTTTGAGAAGACTCAGCATGACATTAATTCAGGAAGCAGATTGAATGAAACTTTGGCAGCAATTAGTAAATAGGGTGATACTACCAGTGCTGCCAGTATTAGTAAGAATATGGGAACTAAACAACAGGATGTGATACATAATAGTAATGAGACAGAGGCTGTGAGTCCACTCCGACAGCAAGGTAATGGTCATGAGAGCAACAATAGTTTAGGAGAGAGTTTAACAGGCTGTATCACTGATGTACAGAATTCAGGTGCAGCAGTAGTTAGACCTAAATCTAAGAGTATGATTTCAACTTTGAATAGGTTACCTGCCCCCCTCCCCATAGCCCAGAATCATTTTTTGGACAAAAGAAGGTCGACCAGCAGGGGGAGACAGAAGAGGAAAGGGTCAATAGATGACCAGGAACAACAGGGTCCCACCATAAAGAAAATGTGGGGAAGACAGAATCACTGATCATGAATTTATCAGGAAGGGTTTTAACTGAACATGAAGAACAGGTATTGTGTAAGGGTCTTGGCTTCATACCCACAAAGAACACTGACTTAGTGGACACTATTATAGATACTAAGTTGTTCACTCGCAAATTACAACTGAGGTTAGATTTTGGACAATTTGACAATAATTCAGAACAAAACAATCATCGTGCGAATAGCACCTATGTCCCACAACTTCATCCCACTATAGAAGTATTTGGGAATGTTGTGGAGGATGACATTTATAGATGTTATCAAGAGAAAGTTCCTTCCAAACATGGTCATAATCTTAACTATAAACAAAGGCAGGCGTTGAAGTCTTTAAAAGATGATACCTCTATTACAATCAGACCCGCCGATAAGGGTGGGCCTATAGTCATCATGGACTACTCCCACTATATCAGTAAAATGATTCAAATGCTGGATGATACACTAACTTATACTAAGATAACACAAGACTCTGTAGCAGAGATGGTTTTCAGAGTTTACAGTAGTTTAGATGACCTGGTCATGTCATTTGACATAACACAGCAACTTTATGAATATTTCAAAGTCAAGGATCCCATTTTACCAGTGATACAGGGGCTCCTTAAAGTCCATAAAAGTCCTATAGATCCACCACTGAGACCCATTGTGGCAGGCCAGGGCTGGGTCACAGAACCACTGTCTATCTATTTGGAGAATACACTGAGACCTATAGTCAATGAGAATAAGAATATTTTGAAAGACAGTAAGCACTTTCTTTTAGACCTTTATTCACAAACATGTACTTTGGATAAGGAACAACAACACTTTTTGGTGACACTTGATGTAGTGAGCCTCTTCACTGTTATTCCCAATGATACAGGTGTGAGACTTACGACTGAATATTTGAAGGAACACACGGATTTCTCAAATAGGAAAATTGATTTAATTGCATTGTTACTTGAAACAGTATTAACCAACAATGTTTTTACGTTTCAAGAGATCATCTATTTGCAGAAGGACGGCGTAGCTATGGGCACATCTTGTGCCAATAGCTACGCCAACCTGGTCATGGCCAGGTGGGAAGATGTACATCTCTATAGTAGTCCACTTTTTATCGAAAACGTTGGTATGTATTGTCGTTTCGTGGATGATCTTTTTTTCTTATGGTTGGGGGATGAAATTACCCTCAAGAATTTTGTATCCTATTTAGACACCACGACCGACTTTCTGAAATTTACTATGAATTTTTCAGATAGGAGCATATCATTTTTAGATGTAGAAGTGTTTAGGATGTCCAATGGGATGCTTAACACAACTATACACAGGAAGGGGTGCCAAAGGAATAATTTGCTACATAGACAGAGCATGCACCCCAAACATGTGTTTGATAATGTCCTTAAAGGACAATTCATGAGGGTCTCCAGACTCAATCCAGACCAAGAATACTATGATATTGGTATACAAGACATGAGAAAGAGATTTCTTGAAAGGGGCTATAAAGAGAAAGAAGTTCTGGAGGCAATTCATACAGTAGAATCCCTCAGGACTAGTAGTGCCAGACCGTATTTTATGGAACAGATGGTCACAACTAATAATGCTGTTACAACTAATAATGAAGTAAGGGCTAACCTCACCTTCAGTAAGACGAGTTTTGAAGTGAAGAGTGTCCTAAATAGACACTGGGGAATCCTGCAATCAAATAGGGAAGTCAGTGAAGTTGTTGGTTCAGAACCATGTATAGCTTACAAGAACCATCCCAATTTGAAAAGTATATTATGCAGACCTAGGTATCCTTTACAGAGTAGAAGTACGGGAAATAGGAATACCGTACCTTGTGGTCACTGCAATCAATGTGGCTATATAAATAAAGAAACGACCTTCAAGCACCCCACTACAGGACATGTTTATAATTTTAAGACCAATACAAATTGTGATAGTAGAAATATTATTTACATTGCAACCTGCACATCATGCAATGCCTATTATATAGGGAAAACCAATCGTTCATTAAAGGAACGGGTTAGAGAACATACGTATCACATTAGATTGGGCACGGAGGTTAATGCACTAGCAAGGCATAACAATAAGGCAGGCACGAATCATCATTTTCAGTTCCGTGTCATTCAATGTATGTTTCAAGGATTTAGAGGAGGGAACGTGGTTAATCGGACACTAGAACATGAGACCAGATGGATCATCAGATTGAGATCCGACAAACCACCTGGTCTCAATGACAAAGTGCACATTAAGCCGTTTCTGAAGAGTAGGAAACTACGGAGATGATTTTCAGTCGTGACTCCATAATATACCCAGTATACTTATTTCTCACTGAACATTATCATTTCTGTGTTGTTAGTTTATGTGAGCGTATAAGTTACGTGTTCATGTACATAGACTAAAATGTTCACCCACGGAACATTATTGTTTTGTTAGCTACACATTTTTGAATAGATGTAATCTTTACTCACAGAGTGACTACATCATTCGTTGTTGTCAGTAGTCATCATCCACGCAGTCAGAGTCCTCTTGAGTTATTTGTTGTTTGATATTTTGTTCCACACAATCGTTAACACTAATGGTCAATGAAGCATTGCAAGGTTTTTACATTGTCTTAAACAGCAGTGCATTTTAGCGTGCCTCGAGAATTTTAAAGTTTTTCTTTTATCATATATATGAAGGGTTTTATTAAACCATTGCATTTTTATCAGTATTTATGCACTCAGGGTGTCAGCATTTCTCAAGAATGCACCTTTGTAAGATGTTGTGCTTTTATGAAGTTTGTGTTTTTAAGCTTAAGATACCATGTGACCATTTGGTGATTAACAGCCAATAGCAAGCATAGGTAATGTTTTTAAAGATGGTTGTAAGCACTTTTACCTTGTAAAAGAGTCCGAGGAAGCCTTTTGGCGAAAGCGCTCACTCCATGGAATAAAAGTTTGTTTGTTTGTACCACTGCAACATCGAGATTTGAGTTTTGGTTTACTCAAGTGCTTTATTACGTTTCATTGCCATCGGCGGTTCACGCATGCTGTGTTTGGTTTGTTTGTTTTTACTGGGTTTTGTTATAACCTTATATTTCTTGTGACCCTTTGCTGGCTTAAGCAAGTAATCAGAGAATGAGAACATTAATGAAAAAATAAAATTTAAAATAAATTCAGATTAAAATACTAAATTCAAAAAAAAAAAAGTCTCATTAACATGTCTGAAGTTAAATTCCTTTATTTATGGCTTTGAGCAGTACTGAATCACAACAATATCCTTAAGGTTCAGAGTTCCCATAGCTAATATATAAATACATGCAGGGGTGTGAGGGGTATACTGCCTCATAAAGGGGCTTCAGGGGGCTTGCCATCCAGTCT
The DNA here is from genome assembly GCF_019279795.1 of Protopterus annectens. Lineage (NCBI taxonomy): Eukaryota > Metazoa > Chordata > Ceratodontiformes > Protopteridae > Protopterus > Protopterus annectens. The sequence continues at coordinate 938,415,841 of NC_056729.1, forward strand.
GCAAAACTGTTTTATCTTTTTAAATTTTTTGGTAGTTTTCAACTATTGAGGTATATGGAAGTATTGTTTTGCCTTGGCTGGAGTCAATGAGTTATGCATTCATGGTTTGACATATCTCCAAATTGGCAGATGTTACTTCTTATTTACATTACAAATTGTATTCAAATAGTCTTTCTGCATTATTTTGGGAAGTATTAAGTAAATCAACCTCATAAATATATCCTAAATATTGAAGGTATTGCATATTTAAGATCTTATTCAATTCACATTTCATCTTTATATATAAAATCAGTAGCCCTCTTGGGGACAGATTCTAAGACAATTTACCACAAACAAGATCTATGTAAAACGTTATATGCAATGTATGCAAATGGAGATGCATGCAACTCTTCGAGGTACGTAATGTTTCTATACCTGAATCCAAAATACAGACTCAAGCTTCTGATTCTTCCATTGGTGGTAATACATATTGATTAGGCATAGTTGAAATGGAGGCCATGTTATATATATATATATATATATATATATATATATATATATATATATTTATATATATATATATATATATATATATATATATATATGTATATATATATATATATATATATATATGTGTGTATATCTGAGAAAGCACTTATCTATTTGGAACAGCTGCAGCACAAAACCAACGTGCCAGTACTGTGCTAAAACACTGTCACCCTTAAACATGTTATAAATCATCCTTAGCTAGGTATTTGACACCATATGCCTGTCTCATTTATTCATATTTATAGGAACACATATATCATATATATAGCAGTAACAGTGCATACTGATTATGCTTAGAGCTGAATCCCACAACTCCCCCTGTTTTGAAGATGGTGCTAGAATATATATATAAACCTAGGGATGTTGTTCCATACAACATAGGTGTTAACTGTCTAACATAATTAACATAATTAACATAAATGTTAAGTCCACTGCAAGCATGCATAATTGTGCCACTGTGATATGAAAACTGACAGAATAGGAAGTCTAATTTAGAAAAATAGAAGACCTTTGGAGAGATGCTGTAATGAGTGAGCCAATGCCATTATCTCATTCTGAGGTACTATGTAATGGGAGAGTTTGTCACTTTCATTCATTCATTCATGCAATCATTAATTTTTTGTTATTTTGCAGAGCATACTGTATTATATGCGGGGTCAAGACATATTTGTGAAAACAACAGAACTGCTGATAATGGGTCAGCCACTGCCATCTTCTGACATTCTTGGCATTCTTTCAGTCATTACAGAGCAGTATGTATATCCCATAGTCAACAAACATACAACTGACTTCACATTAAGTTTGTTGACTATTGCCAACAGGTGAATTTTAATTGGCGAAGATATATTGGTTGTTGTGAATTAATGTGGGTGAGGGAACCTCTTTTTATTAAGATTTTTGTAGTGTTTGCATTGTCTGAAGAAGTGCCAGGAGGCACGAAAGCGCTCACTAGTTTGCACCTGAATAAAAGTTTTATCTTTTATTTAATATAGAGAGAGCCGTGTTTGTCTACTCCCAGTTTGGACTTTTGTTATTGCATTTTGCTTTTTTTTGGGAGAGCTTCATCCCCAGCAACTTTCGGATTTGTGTTCTGTATTAAAATATGAATAAAATGTCTGTGTTTCTATCTTGAAAAAGTTGAGTTCTCCCCCAGATGTTGCCCAAATAAATTGATACCAGTCAAGATTAATTGAAATATAGTGGAAATGCATTTGCTTCTCAGTTACAACATCCCAGAGCAGGTTAACAAATCTGCAGTCTAAGAAAATTTAGTATGTCTGCTGTCTGCTTCCTAGTGATGAGAAGCAGAATGTTTTCCATCTTGAAGAGGATAATATGCGGTTAATGTGAAGAGGATAATATGCGGTTAACTTGAAGAGGATAATATGCGGTTAACTTGTAGAGGATAATATGCGAGTTAACGTGAAGGGGTAATATAAGCATTGTAAATTATCACAACTTGAGTGGAGGGTTTAGCAAAAGTAGTGCATATGAAAAAGAATTTCCATAGATGAGTCTGATCCAAACTCATCTCTACACTCAAGACAGTATTTTGAGAATGGCATAAAGAATAAAAATAAATAAACAAAAAGATTTAAAGTCGAGTAACTTTTCTGTTGAATTTAACAGACTGAAATTCAGAAAATGGCAAACAGTTTTATAAAGTCATTTATAACATTTACCATTGGCGTGTAACTACATGGAAGATATTTCTGAGGCAAATTTGATGAAAAGTCAACAGAATGGTCACATCTACAAAATCATAGATTCGATAATTTATTAATAATGAAAACTATTTTAAAACTGTTTAAAGAGCTCTTTAAAAGACAGTAAATAATCTTGGTTAATGTTACAGTGTACATGTTATCTGTAAATGCCAGTTTTCTGTTAAATTTTCATAATGTTTATCAAAGTCTGTAAATGAATGAAGGCTTAATTAAGTGGAAATGTTTATGTTTAGATCATTTTGTCGTAAATGTCAGTCTGTCTGCTCCTATGAAATGTGTATGCCTTGTTATTCTGTCTAAATGTTTTAGTTAGCTTGTGCTGAAAAAATATTTTATATACAATACTTATTTGTTTTCTAAAACAAAAGAGGATTTCAAAAATGTGTCACTGACAGGCTTTGGTCTTCGTGATGTTTTGAGCACATTGAAGTGGCAACACACACACACACACACACACACACACACACACACACACACACACACACACACACACACACACACACACACACACACACAGCATCACTACAAACAGTATATCTTTACTCTTTGTATTGTTGATTTGATATTTGATGACATTTTAATGTCCAGCAAGTTTTAAAAAATCTGGAAAGGCATATTTTTGTTAGGCAGTATAAGGGTACATCATATGCATAAACAAAATGTTTCACTCAGTTCCTAATACGTAAACATCAGTTATAGTATAAGAAACATTTATTTTCTACAGTAGTGGTTAAAGCATAATAATAAATGCCTTCAACTCCCAGTGTCCCTAACCAAAGACATAGTACTGCTGTTGCAGGTATCAGAAGAGATCCATTCTAAGTTTAAATAGGCACACAAGCAGTGTAGTATAACAACTCACCAAAACATATTGCCTTCAGAGTGGTATGTGTGTATTAGTCCCTAATTCCATCTTTGGAGCACATATACAAAGTTTACTGACTAGCCAGCAACAGATGATTATGAAATTATCTCTGCTTTTAGCAATGCCTGTAGCTTTAATTGAGGACATTACCGCACCGTGTGTGATAATGCAGACCTTCTGTCAGTCAAAGCCTTGCTCAACCATAAATGCCTCATGTATTAAAAACATCTGGTATCACATGCACCCTGAACTTCCCAAATCTCCATTTACAAAACATGCATAGTTGTATAAGATCCAGTCAAAACTTTGGTAATTAGGCCAAGGATAAATTAACTAAATCCTGTCATGTGGTACAGTTCTCACCCATTCACTGCTGCAAATGAAGGCACATAAGCTGAGAAGTGGATAAGAGCAGCTTTTATGCAAAAGGATAGTTTTGCAACTTCATGCTTACTATTTATGTTATACATACTTTGTGTACGTACTATACCACCTTTACATTGTTTGTATTGTTTGTATGTACTGTACCAATACTCTGTGTCATAGAGTGACACTTTGCAGTACTGTAATGCACTAACTGCTTCCATCTCTTATCTCACATTAGCATTAAGAATGATTGTGTTATTCTTTCTCTCTCAATCAAGATTTACATGGGTTTACAAAAACTAGCCATCTGGGATTTCACCAGTGTGAAAGAGGTTAATTTAATAAATTTGGACAGTTATCATGCCAAACAGTCACATCAGCTATTGTCTCATGATCATATCAGTCTGTGAACTGCTAGGCATAATGTGTAAACTGGTTTCCTAAAGGCTGATAGCATCAAGATCAACAAATGTACTTCACTCCAGTTCTGCAGCCATTTAAAAATGCCATCTGATTTCTACCAGTTTAACAGCTGCATCAGCTTTCTACATATACTTGGAAGTAACCCAGCAATCACAGTACATACCCTGTCACCTCTCTAGGTATTCATAACTTGATGCCTGAAGGTTTGTCAGATGTGTCCCTTGGGTTACAATTTTCATCTGGGACATGATCTGGCTACAACAGAAGATTTAACCTACAGCTGGCCCTTTCAGAGCTTCAAAGAATGCCAAGAAAGCCAGCATCTCATGTATTTCATAAACACTGAAAACTTTCACACACAGTCACTGCCAACATCTCGTTTACCTCATAAATAATTAAAAGCTTCACATCCCACCACTACCTATTACTAATCCAGAAATGTAATATGCAGTGCTCACAGAACATCGACAAATGCAAATAATATGCACCATAAAATTACATCATATTGCAAAATTATTTAACTACCGAGGTCAAGGAGAAAACAGCTGAACCTAACATGTGCAGAAAGAAAGTCATGTGATAAATAATTCACACTTTTGTAATTTTCATTAATGCAATGCAAGTGTGTCATAGTCCTAAGGCACTGTTTTCAGATCCTATCTGTGATTTCTTACATCAGGTGTGCATAATAACTGTGATCTGAGGGAAGACAGCATGGTTATTTGATAGTTCTTTACTAACTGACCATCTCTGATGACTAATACTGTACTCTTACAAACATCTTGGCCCCTTTCTTGGGTCTACACTCTCTTTCACATCTCATATTAATCACTGCAGTGTTAAACAGGCAGCTAAAACCATACACTACCATAATTTTATGTTTTTCGCCAGTTACAAGGACACACCTTGCCAAAGGTCTTCTGATCTAGCAACTGGACTACGACCTCCAGCTCACTGCATTATCTTCTGCAGAAAGACTACCAACTTGCATTTTTCAGAAAAAGGTATTTTCATCTAGAATGGTACACCAATGAACTATCTTCTAGCTGAGCCTCACCTTGTTAGTACAGGTGTGGAAAACCTGCACTGTGGAATCTCTATTTCCCATCCCAAGCCTGTCAATCATATCATTAACATGTACCTACACCCTGACATATATCCTGAGTGATTTCTCCAGTATGCCCGCAGATCCAGGCAATAGTAAGAAAGAGCTACATACTGTTAGGCCTTCAACAGGGGTCTGGGTGGGAACTGCTAAAACCACAAAAAAGATACTTCACCTAACATCATTTCATTTATACGGCCTATGTACTGGTGATTACAATATGACAACTAAAAGGACAAATAATCACACCCATGAATCACCAAATCACAACAAAGAAGCATCTTGCTTTTTGCAGGAATGACAAGCCTCTCTCCAAACTCCTATGTAGGGGACATTGCCCCTTACACACTATTACATACTTATATATAATAATTCCATGGTTCCACAACAGTGGGAGAAACAGAAAAGAGAAAAAACACTCCAAGGGATAACATGGTTATCGCACAAACTGCAATCTCATGTTACAACTTATACAATAAGAAACATGATCAGAGAAGTGTAACATCAGGGAAACAAGTCTTGGGAATAAAGTATGACAAGATACTTACCAACCCCATATAAGGTAAACCCCACTGGTAAGTCACTTTTTTCTGCTTGAAAATGTTTCCCTGCAGCCGCTATCAGCATCAGCAATCCCCCCTGGTATAGTCTTTGTTTGGCAAATGGATGAAGAGTCTATATGTGTGTGAGTGTGTGCGCACATGTGTGTGTGTGAGTGCGTGTGCATGTGCGCTCGTGTGTGTGTGTGGATCTGTGCATGTATGTGTGTGTGCATCGAAAACTGAAATATGCCTTGACTAATTAAAATGCCAGCACGAAGACTGTAAAGCAGGGGTGGGCAATTAATTTTCCCAAGGGGCCACAAGAGAAACTGGACCTGTTTTTGAGGGCCGTACCAACAGGCTTAACTCAGAAAAAAAGTGCTGCTCTAATAAGCTAAAACTAAAGTACAATAAAACTGTACTCACAATAATATTGTAATATGTTATGCACCTAATTCTTAACTCAGCTGTGGACTACTTACTATTTTATTTTATTATTTTGTAGTACGTATTTTAAAGTTCGATTTTTATTAGGTAACTAGATGCATAACATATTTCAAGGAATGAACGTCACACCCTCCAGACTTTGACGTTTCTGCTTGGTTGTTTTTGACCCAGTATAGGTTGCATACTGGGTTTCCTGAGACTTTGAGGGATACCACAAATTTTTCTTTTTAAACAAAAGAGAAATTATGACAGCTGAGACAGAAGAGGAAGGTTAGGTGATTCTGTATATTCTTTTACTGCCAGGTGTACTGCGAACAGTCCAGTGCAGGTGCAGACTTCTGCAGAACTGGCAAGCTTGACTAGGGTAAGAAGCAGCCCTTCTTTGGGCTCATGCCCCAGAGCCCTGCCCTCAAGCAAAAAGTGCCCAGTTGTGGCCTTACCCCAGCTGGATCTTTGGAGCTTCAGCAGGAAGACCTGTACTAATTACTCCTACAGAGAAGGGGAAACCCCGCCCATTTACTCCCCTCTCCCCACCTTCTTTTTCCATTTCTGATATCTTCATTTTGCCAATTTGCCATGCTTTTATGTAAAAAAAAAAATAGTAAATCCGCTGACTTAACAAACTTTGATAGTCTGTTTCTTTTTTGAAACAAAATACTGGAGTTTACACAGGTTTTCCAGACTATCAGAGAATTGGTTTGCTTTCTGGATAGTCTGGAAAAAAAAACAGTGTAAGCTTTTGCAATTAGTAAGTGTTTTCTCTGACTTCTCATGGGCCGGTTAGGGACAGCCAAAGGTCTGGATGTGGCCTGGGGGCCATACAATGCCCTGGTCTGCTATAAAGGCTCATATGCATCATCTCTACATCTGTGTGAGCATGCAGGCATACAGTGGTGTTTATATCATACTACAACAAGTAACTAACAGGGAAACACTGTGAAAACAGACAAGTACATTGTAGTAAAGGATAGTGTTCTCTGCACAATAATCTGATTTTTTTTGTCCCCAGCATAGAATGTACTAACTTTCCACATACAAAATTTGCTTATTTGTTCAACATTTTACCGCATAACTTGAAATATTCACTGAAATTTGAGGTTTACTACTTTTGCTGGTGTCAAAACAAGTGGACAAGTACACACACAAGACATGTAGTGCGCATTCAGGCTTATTCCCACGTAGTCCCGGACAGTGCAGTTTACATAGGCATGTAATATGAGAACAGGGGGCTTAACAGACTAACTGAAAGTAATAATGGCAAAGAAGATACAAGCACGCACTGCACAACACACACAACTTTCTAGAGCCACGCTTCAATTTACTGTGTAATACAGGCACGCAGCTTTATTTGTATTTTTTATTAATTTACACTTTGGTGACTGGGTTGGGCCAATGGCCTCTTTTCGGGTGAGACCAGGGGTGGTACTGAAACTGACTATGGGAAATATTTTATGATAAGTGTTGTGGGATCTTGTACATCCACCTGAGATAGAATCAGCTGTATGAGTTGTATGAAGGCACTTCCCTTATGCTGTACTGTAGTGTCAGTACTAGAAGATTTATTCAGCTGTTAAATGATAAGTAATACAGGCAGCGCAATGTACTTTATGGTATAAAATGTATATCTTTACAGAGGAGTAAATCTTTTTGTTACTGGACTTGAGCATTCTGTATTGTGTTACTGTCTCCTTTCACTGTAGTGGCATGCTGTTAGTTTGTTTTGCTACTGACCTGGGATGCCTCTAATAATGATCTCTTAGAAGTCACTGGGAGTTTCCTAACACATACATTCTGATGAACACATAAATAAAATAACCACAATTAAATACTTTGCAGCCACCAGATGGTGCTAATGAGATGCAGTTGCAATCTAGTTTGCACAAAATCTGTAGTCCAAAAGGTTGCTAGGATGCCAGTCAGTCACTGACTGCATCACACTGATTGACAAGACAAGCAAACAACCCAGGACATCCATTCCGTTCTATCAGTTTGGACCAGGAAATAGGTGCAAAGTATTACTCCTGTAGATGCACACAGACACACTCCCACTCATACCTCTCAACTGTACAGATTTTCACAGAATGTCCAGATTGTTGGCTCATATTTTAGTCTGTTCCTATTAAATCTGTGTTTTTCTGACAAATTACTGCAATGATTTGAGGACTGAAGTCACTAAATAATGACATACATTTGAGTTTCAGACTTCAAATACTTCAGAAAATGTATGTTAGAACAAATCATGTTACTCTAGCAACTTTCTAAGCTTATAAGAGTAATATTTAAAATATGTCCCTATTTTTGGGCCTTTGTCCCTGCATTTTGTCAGTCACACACACACACACACACACACACACACACACACACACACACACACACACACACACACACACACACACACAATTTGCAGTTGGGTTCAAGTAATGTTTGTAAGAGTTTGCAGAGCTTCATCAGATACTTGAAATTTGCACCTGAGCATATCATGAACATGTGTGCTGTGGAAGTGCTATATACTTTATATTGTTCTATATGTACCATTTAGAACAGTTTAACAGCAGTATATGTCTAACGTGTGTACACATTCAGAGGCTAGAAACGTCAGTCAGCTACTCTTTTACAGAGTAACATAAAAGAAAATGAAGGGTGACTTCCTAGAAACAACTCTTTTCTTCTCTACTCTTTTTGGGTAGGGGGGAGATGGGAGCTGTTAGATGGAAGAAATGGAAAGAAATTATCTGTTCCTTAAAGTCCATCTAATTCAGACAACAAAGAGTGGAGGCTTGAGGTTATGATGTTTCTGCAATTTTGTTAGTTTTACATTAGGCTAGTAAATTAATTGCCCATTTACTTGCTTAATGCATTTGAGAGTTGTATGGACGCCAGAGACTGTTCTGGCACTTAGTGGGTACAAGGCAGAGATACTGATCTTGAAATTGATATCAACTCATCACAGGACAGTAGATAAACTATCTCACAGAACTAAGACTGAGCAGAGGGAAAGCCACACAATCTTCTAACTAAAACTGCCAAACGTCTTCCTCCTTAGGGATATTCTGTTATGTTGTTGCTAAGCCATGTTTGAATTTTTCCATCAGTGGCCTGGATAATTTGCTCTCTGTGAACAATGACTAAAGATATGTGGACAGAGGGTCAGGTGCCATTTTGATGTCCTAAGAAGTCACATAATATCTCTTTAGGAAAAAAAGAAAGTACAGTTGTGTACCTAACATAAATGTAGATGTTCGAGTGTATTCACTGTTGCAGTCATTACTCTTGGGTTATCCTGCTGGCAGGCTACCCTCAGTCGGCCAGAATTCCAAAGTCTAGGTCCGGCGTCAGTTGCTGTCGCCTCTTCCCTGACGTCAGTGCGCCAGGGGTATAAAAGATGCAGCCGACGCCATTTTCTTCAGTTTTTCTTGCCCCAGATGTCAGGTGTCCCCAAATTGGTAGGCTGAAAAATATGCCAATAAAAATGCATGCACAAAAATAACATTTCCTTCATCTACAAGCAAATACACCAAATAGGTTGTATAGGATAGAGAAGTACAGATAAGTCCCAGCAAAGAAAAGGGGGATGGTGGCTGGGTAACCTGGACTGCAACAGTGAATACACTCAAACATCTACATTTATGGTAGGTGCACAACTGTACTATGTTCATCGTGTTTCACTGTTGCAGTCATTACTCTTGGGTTGAATCCCAAAGCTGAGGATGGGTGGCTGGGCTAAATAGGATTAAGAGAGGCTATGAGGCCCTGCAGAACTGCAGTGGCAAAGCCTGCTCTGAATTTAGAGTAAAGAGGTAAGTGATAGTGCTTTGTGAAAGTGTGCACTGAACTCCAAATTGCAGCCTCTAAGATGTCTTTGGTTGGTACTGCTCTGAGGAAGGCTGCTGAAGTGGCTGCTGCTCTGGTAGAATGAGGCCTAATGCCCTTAGGCACTGGTTTACATGCTGAAAATAGCAGAAACGGATGCAATGGCCTATCCATTTAGAAACAGTCTGTTTTGAGATAGCCTTTCCTTGTGATCCTGCATATGACACTAAAAGTTGCTCAGTCTTTCTGAAAGCTTTAGTTCTGTCCAAGTAGAAGCATAACTGCCTGTGTATGTCCAAAGAATGCAGAATTTTCTCACCCTTGTTCTGTGGATTTGGATAAAAGGTAGGCAAGTGAATGGTTTGGTTGAGGGCCACACTGGACACCACCTTAGGCATAAATGTTGGGTTTGTCCTCAGAGAAACCCTGTCTGGATGAAAAATGATAAAAGGTTCCACAGCCATGAGTGCTTGTAACTCTGAGACCCGTCTTGCAGAGGTTATTGCTAGGAGCAGAGCTGTTTTCCAGGATAAGAATTTTATATCCGCTGTTGAGGCTGGCTCGAAAGGAGGCAGTGTGAGTTTTTCCAAAACATAATTGAGGTCCCATGCCGGAATTGGTGCTCTCCTTGGAGGCCTAATATTTTTGGCCCCTCTGAGGTACTGCCTTATTAAAGGATGAGAAAAGATAGGTGGTTCCGTATTGTAATGGGCTGAAATGGCAGAGGCATGAATCTTAATTGATGAGAAAGACAAGCCTTTGTTCAGCATCTCAGTTAGGTATTGTAAAATCTGAAGGATATTTGGTACACACGTGTCAATGCCTTGTTCCTGGTTCCAAGCACAGAATCTCTTCCATTTTTCTGCATAAGATTTTCTGGTACTGGGCCTCCTGGCCTCCAAGATCCAACATCCATAACAGCTTTTGAAAGAGGAGTGTTCTGAATGGCTACATTATCCGCCATGCTGCCAGATTTAAGGTCCTGAGTTGGCTGTGCAGAATCCGATTGTTTTGTTGGGTCAGCAAGTGAGAAGTTTGAGGCAATATCCATGCTGGACCTTGAGACAAGCTCTTTAGGATTGGGTACCAGTGCTGGCGTGGCCAGTCTGGTGCAATCAGTATCATTTTTGGCTTCTCTTGTCTGACCTTTAGGAGTACTCTGGGAAGGAGAGACAGTGGAGGAAAGGCATATACTGTTAGATTTTTCCAGCTGAAGGATAGGGCGTCCACTCTCCATGCTTGCTTGTGATAAATCCTTGTGCAAAATCTCTGCAATTGGCAGTTGTGAGGGGAGGCAAATAGATCTATGTCTGGGCATCCCCATTTCCTTGTTATTATGCTGAAGACTTGTGGATCCAGTTTCCATTCGTGGGGATCCATGAGGTTTCTGCCTAGCTCGTCTGCCAGAGTATTTGTTTTTCCTGGCAGGAATTGTGCTTGCAGGTGAACTTGATAAGTCAATGCTGTGTCCCATAAGGTCATTGCTTGTCTGCAGAGGGGGTAGGAATGTGTACCTCCCTGCTTGTTTATGTACCACATGACCGTAGTATTGTCTGTCTTTATCAGTAGTTGTCCTGGATGAAGTAGATCCTTGAAAGCTGTCAGGGCATTTTGAACAGCTAGCATCTCTTTTTGATTGATGTGAAGATGCATCTGGTTTGCAGGCCATGTGCCCTGAATACATTTTCCTGCTATATGGACCTCCCAGGTATAATCTGATGCATCCGTTGTCAGTGTCTGTCTGGCTGTGGGTAAACTGAATGGCAGACCCTTGTTGTGGTGACAGGCCTCTGCCCACCATTGAAACTCCTGTTGCGGGCAGGGAATGAGTGTAATTACTGTCTCCAGACTGTGGCAATGCTGAGTCCAAACACTTTTTAGATACCATTGTAGTTTCCTCATATGCAGTCTGGCATATGGAATTAGTAGAATGCAGGATGCCATGAAACCCAAGGCCTGCAGGATTTTCCTTGCAGATAAGTGGGTCTTTGTTGCCAATTTTTTGAAGTAAGAAGTCAGTTGTTTTTGTTTGTCTGGCATGAGATAAGCCATTTGGGCAGTTGTATTTAAGCTTGCACCCAGGAATATTATCTCTTGAGAGGGCACTAGTTTTGATTTCTTTTCGTTTACTGTGTACCCTAGGCCAATTAGTAATCTTTTTACAAATGCCAGATGCTTTAGAAGAATGTGTTTGTTCTCTGCTTGAATTAGGCAGTCGTCCAGGGATATACTTGAATTCCTCTTTGTCTGCAAAACGCAATTACTGGTGCCAGGCATTTTGTGAAGACCCGGGGCGCAGTAGATAAGCCAAAGGGCAGTGCAGAGAATTGGTAGTGCATTGAGCCAGCTATGAATCTGAGCTATCTTCTGCAAGATTGTCTGATTGGGACATGCAGGTATGCCTCTTTTAGGTCCAGAGTTACAAGCCAAGCCTTCTTGCCCAGCATGGGCAGTAGCTGCTGTAGAGTCAACATCTTGAATTTTGGAACTTCCAGAAACGTATTTAGTATAGACAGGTCCAGTATTGGTATCCAGGTTTTGTCCTTTCTGGGCACTAGGATATGTCTGGTGTAAAATCTTTGCCCCTGCTCTTGTTGTGGTACTTGTTGAATGGCCCGCATGTCCATGAGGGCTGTAATTTGTTTTTGTGCCTCTGCCCATTGATTGTGTGGCAGGTCTGGCATACCTTTTGACCTTGGCAGGGTGTGAAAATGGAACCTGTAGCCTTGGGACACTATGTTCAAGATCCATTTGTCTTGGGTAACCATTTGCCAATTTGATGAAAAAAGTGCTAGTTTTCCCCCTAAGGGGGCTGCCAAAAGAAAAGTGCTTTGATCTGGCAGAGGAAAGTCATTGGGACTGTTTCCTGTAAGGTTGTGATTTGTCTTCTCCGCTTTTGGAGGTAGGAGCACCCAATTGTTTAGGCCTGTATGAGCCTTGGGGCTGAGATCTGCCTCTGGGACACCTGTATCTGCCTCTTTGTGGTCTGTCTGACACTGGAAAGGACCACTTTTGGAAGGCCAGTTCCTGCTAAATCTGGGTGGCTGTACCTGTAAGAAATCCTTAACTGTCTGCATGGATTTTGCTTTATCCTCCATTTTTTTCAACACCTCTTCTGCTTTAGTACCAAACAAAGTATCATGCTGTAATGGAGCATCTAATAATTTTGCTTTAACATGATCAGGCAGATTCTGTTCCTTTAACCAAGCATGCCTTCTAATAACAGAACCTGTAACAGCGGCCCTGCAAGAGGCCTCCAGTGAATCATAACCACATTGCAAAGTATGCTTTCCCACTTGTTCAGCTGCATACAATAAATCCTGCATTTCCTTGTTCTCTGAACATTTAGTATTTGTCAACAATTTCTGTTTAAGCAGTGACATTAAATATTGCTGATATTTAAGCATATGAAACTGACAATTTAAAGCCTTTACAGCCAAGGTAGCAGAAGTGTAAACTTTTTTCCCCCCATCTGTCTAGAGCCCTAGAATCCCTATCAGAGGGGACAGGGTTTTTTGCAGTGGAAGCTTTGACCCCTTTGGGACCCTGAGATATAGTTTCTGGGTCAGCAGCAGGGTTTTTATATAGGGATTTATGAGAATCCGGGACCCTGTAGTATCTGCCTGGCTTAGCAAGTGCAGGGGGTAATGAGTCAGGGGACAGGCCGGACTCTGAAAATACATCATCTACAATGTCTAGAACAGGTGGAATAGCAAGGGGTCTGTGCTGAGGAAGAAGCTGAAAGTCTCTGAGCCTTTTCTTAGATTCAGAATAATCTTGGCTCTCCCAGTGGAAATGCTCCCTCATAGTATGCAAGGTTTCCCCAAAAGAATAATCTTCAGGAGAAGAGGCTGAAGGAATGGATTCTTCAGCATCAGAATCCTCATAGGGAAGCATGGAGTAATCCTGTTCAGAAGAGGAATGAGAGGAAATAGATACCTGATCAGAAGAATCATACTCTGTCTCTTGTCTAGGCCTCTTATCAGGAGGGGGGTGGGAACCCCTGATCAAAGTAATTAGGTCTTCGGCCATTTTGAGCATCTGTTTTTTAGGCATGGAAGTCTGAGTACGAGAATGCTGTACTTGTTTCTTTGTCTTTAAAGCTGCTTTAGTCTTTGTCTTTGAAGCTGAAGGTGGCTTAACATATAGATGTGTAGGTCTGAAGACACCCTCAGAAGCCGATGCTTGCTCAGCGGCTCCGGACCCATCTGAGGGAATGATTTCCGAGTGTCCAATACCGTGAGTATCCAGAGGCCCAGTCAGCTCCATGTGGGAGTCGAAAGCGGCCTGTGGATCCAAGGTAGCGGGCACCAGGGGCTGCGAAAGCGCCTCACTGAGAACCGGCGAACCGGCGACTGGCCTAGCGGAGGCCTCGTCATCGGCTTTGGACCTCGGATGCCTATCCTTTTCCTTGTCCTTGTGTTTTTTGTAAACTCCGTTCATCGGCTGTTCCGATGGCATTATATAATTAAATATTCAGCCAAAGTAATGAAATGCAAAATCGAACCGACGCTTAATAGTGCGTTGGTTAAATCTAGCACAAAACCGACAGCTAGCAATGTTGTGATCAGGGCCTATGCAAGGAATACAGTAAGAGTGAAAATCCTTATGAGGTATTTGCTTCCCACAAGAAATACAATTGTTAACTTGTTCTGACATCGGTCTGGAGCAAGAAAAAAGTTTCCCCAATGGGATACTTAGCTTTAATGAAGACTTTGGTTCTGAAATTCTAATTTGAAAATCTCAGGAGTCGGCCGACTGGCACCTGCAAACTGCTTTTGCTTCGGTCACTGCGTGGCAGGAAAGACTGAAGAAAATGGCGTCGGCTACATCTTTTATACCCCTGGCGCACTGACGTCAGGGAAGAGGCGATAGTAACCGACGCCGGACCTAGACTTTGGAATTCTGGCCGATTGAGGGTAGCCTGCCAGCAGGATAACCCAAGAGTAATGACTGCAACAGTGAAACACGATGAACATCAGGAGACATCATATGTCTAAAATAAAAAGAATATCAAGAGTTTCACACTGACAGGTATATGCCAGATGTATGTCTCATAAATATGTTATAAAGCATAAGCTGACTGAGCAAGGGTACAGGCAGTCTGCATATATTTATGTGTTGGCAAGTTAAATTGGGTGATAGATGAACTCAGCTTCATATGGATGGGAAGCCTGTTCCACAGGAAGGTCAGTCTCTGGGACACATATCTGTCTGTCCAGCATTTTCTGTTTAAGTCACAGACGAAATTCAGGTCCCCAGACCTTGTATTTATGGTACTCTTTGACTTAAGAATATGTATGAGATTCATAAGTGTGGGGTTTGCTGATGCCTTGTAAGCTAGGCATAGATCACCCATCAGCAATCTATGAGATTGAGTAGATGGAAAGGGCTTTAAGGCACTCTGCATAATGCAGGTTTGTTTTACCTTGTATTCTTTTTGTAAGGAACCTTTGAGGTTGCTCTACTTGCTGCAGATGCCTGGTCAGGTGCATATCAAAGAGAGCATTGTACTCTATGACTGGTCTGATAAGAGTAGAGTACAGTGGGATAATGGGCTCTTTGGACCTAGATGCCATGCCCCTTACTTATAAGTTGTACAACATAAAAGGATTTCCTCACCATTGTGGCCACATGGTGATCAAAGGTAAGGCTACTGTTAATGTGCATACTCAGATCTCTGACCAATGGGTCAGCTCTTTGGGGGTGTATTATCAACACGGCAATGAGCTGGGATAATCAACTTCACAAAAGATGCAATTATGCATTTCTTAGGACTGAATTTAAGACTATGGCTTTCATGGCATAATACATAAATGTTTTCATTTTTCATGGATCATTTCTATAGGTACTATACTGTTTTTAAAAAAGGAAGTTTGTTAATAATTTTACTATCTAGTTTTATATATGATTCTTTTGAATTAGCTCAAAGATGAAATGAAGCCCTACTAGTCAGACAAGTGTTGAAAGTTTGTATTAAATGCTATGACCATTTCTGCAACTGTTGGGTAAAGTTAAAAAAGTACCCATTTTGAATAAGGCTGCTAGATGTGGAATTCCACACCCTCATGGTGTGATAACCTTGGAGATGATTACATTAAGTAATGAGGTGCACAGTGTTAAGGCTTTTCCCTCCATGTCAGCAGAGGGTTAAAATTTCAGTTAAAATTCATGTTTTTTTTTTAACTCAAGAGGAATTTGAACTCCTAGTGTTTACCATCACCTCACAGAAATAGCTGCTGGCAGCACAAATAAAAACTAAAATATAAAATGCATCTGAGGCTGGTGAAAAAAGAAAAAGACACAGAGAATCATACCTCTCAACTGCCCAGATTTTCTCAGAATGTCTAGATTTTTGCCTCATATTTTTTGGTCTGCCCCTCATAAAATTCGTTGTGATTTTTCTGGCATATCATTGAGAAGTAACGTCACTAAATAATGGCATACATTTCAGTTTCAGATTTCATATTCTTAAGGAAATGAATGCTAACACAAATTCTGTTATTCTAGTGACTTTCTAAGTTTATAAGGGCAATATTTAAAATCTGTCCCATTTTTGGACCTTTACCCCCTTGATTATTTTAGGCTTTGTCTGGAATTCTTGTGCAGAAAGATTGAGAGCTATGCAGAAGATGATGACTGGGTCTATGATCATAACAAGCTATTGTAAGTTTGAGAAATGGTTGTTAAGAAATTCAGCTTGAGAGTTGAGTAAAACGTCTGTTCTGTTCTCTCATTCTGAGTCTAAGTTCTGAACAGGTTATGCTACATTATACAATGACTGGCCAATAACATTCAAAAATGAGCAGGCTGATTGGCCAGTCCAACCAGCATGCCCACTGTAAATCAAGCATATAGCAATGGAAAAAAGTCCAGTCACCCAGACTTCCTTCTATTGATATATGCTATGGAAATTCTACTTATCCTTAATTTTAAACAAACCAAAAAAAATAAACTTGCAAAAAACATAGACTTCAAAAGACAGATGGGACAGAGAAAAATACAAGGATAGTTATGTATGTTATGCAAAACTATACAAACGTACCTTACATTTTCTCTGTCCTGTCTCTCCCTTATGTTTGAAGTCTCCTGATTTCATTTTTTTTTTAATTAAAAAAAAAAAAAAAAAAAAAAGGCAACTGAGATATTCCTTTTTTTTTTGCTTCCTTTACACAGCACTGACGTACTGCATAATCATGAGAAGAAAGCCCCGGGAGACTGGAAAAACATAGAAAAGCAGCACAGTGCCATTATACAGGGGCATTATTTAAGAAAAGTATGTAACTTTTTTCTTAAATAATGTAATTGCATAACAGCAATAACCCATGGCTGGGTGTGGGTAATGCTGCCTTACCCACCCCCAGCCATGGGTTATTGCCATATTATACATTGACTAGCCATTAATATTCCAAAATGAGCACATTGATTGGTCAGCCCAGTCAGCGTGCCTGTTGTAAATCCTAGCATATATCAATGGAAAATGGTCCGGTCACCTGGACTTTTTTCCACTGGTATATACTGTAACTTTTAAATCTGGACTCTGGATATACAAGAGAGACAGGACGGAGAAAATACTAGGAAAATCAGGTACGTTATTGAAAACTCAAGACACGTACCTCATTTGCCTTGTGTTTCCCCCATTCTGTCTCTCTCCTGCCCTAAACTGTCCAAAATGTTTGTTTTTTTTTTATTTAAAAAAAAAAAAAAAAATATATATATATATATATATATATATGTATATATATATATATATATATATATATATATATATATATATATATATATATCAAGAAAAGAAAAAAGGAGCAATGGAGACCTTCTTTTCTCCATTTCTTCCCTTGCACAGAACTAATGTACTGCATAAGCGTGGCAACACAAGTCCCATATGCATGTGCAGTACATCAGACAAAGTTCCAGGATACCAGAAAAGGGTGGAAGGGTACCACGGAGGCATTATACAAAGACATTATTTAAGAAAAGTAAGTATTTGTTTCTTAAATAATGCAATTGTATAATAACAATAACCGACTCCATGGTGTGGTATACTGAAGATTTACCCACAGTTGGCTTTATTTAATCACATTACCACACCAACCATGGGTAAATCTACAATATGCCACACTGACATCATCAGTTATTACTTAATTAAACAATGTCATATGTAGCCCATACATTGTGGTATATGTAGCCCATACATTGTGGTATACTGCACATAAAAAAGACACAAAGAGCAAGAAATTTCTTGGTGCCTAAATTATTTTGTTGTAACTATTCAAATCAGTTTTCTTCAACACAGTCTTCAAATCAAAAGGTGATTAAAAACACTCCTACTCGCCACAGAAACTTTTAAAACTGTGTGTTTTACTAAACCAAAGAACTTCAACTGCATGAAAATTAGATTCTATTGTATGAAAAAAACACTCTATAAGAAAAATTAGCCACTGAGTCCTTTTACAAATACATGCCTTAGAATTTGATTACTCTTAATACGCATTTTTCATGGGGGACTCTTCAGTTATTCTCATTGATAATGGCAAAGGGGTCCAGACTGCAGGATGACATCACAGAATTAATAAAGTAAGAGGAATGCAAAGTGTTGCAGCAGTCATGCAGACATTTTATTGTGAATGTTCAAAGACTAGGACCTTTCTGTATCAATGCCCGTCACCATCCATCATGAATTCCATTTTCCTGTTGGTTATCAAGGGTAGTTTATGGTTCTCAATAGTTCTCCATTTTTGGAATTTAGATCACTTATTTTTTTATTTAACTTTAAAAGCCAGGGGCATATTCTTCAATTGAGATGGCAAGTATTTCTCTAGAACACAGCTCTCAGCTATCCCTGATTTTGTCTCATATTTTTACCCTTGTTCCTCATAAAATATTTGATTTTCTGGTACATGACTCAGGATTACAGTAAGTTAATAGTATCAGGTGTTTAAGCACATCAAGGTAAAACTTGTTCTATTAACTTTTTAAGTGAATTGGAGTAATGTTTAAAAAAAAAAACATTCTTGATTTTGAGACTTTGCCTCCATTATTTTTGGCTTTGTCCTTGATACTTGGGCAACAAAGTTGAGAGCAGAAACAGGCAACCATATATGTCAGTTAATACTGTCTGATGTGCTGTGCTTTTATTTATTTATTTATCCTTTGTTAACTGGGGTAGCTTCTTTTCAGGGGGTCCTGGGGGGAGACCCGAGGTGGTACTTATACTACTAGGGTAAATTTGGCCAGGGCATTGGAGAACCTCTCCTACTTATTTCAATAGATGCCATGGGCTCTTCCACATCCACTAGAGCTATACCAACTCAGGGCAGTCCAGCCCTCAGTTATGTTACTGAATTTTCCATAAAGGGATTAATAAATGCAAGTATGGAAGACATCAGCCCACTCAGTATACAGCTCTCTCAGTTCATGCCTTTGGCTGGGTTTAGCTGCTGACATACTTGTTACAAATGGAAATGGTGAAATAAACTACTGGTAGAAATACATTTCTGCTTATTTATACTGGATTGTAGTAATCCGCTGCTGATGTTTGCTGTGCTTAATAAACAAGTACTTATATTGCCTTTTTAAGCACTTCATCTTGTGAAGGTTGCATTATTTTTATTCTTTTTTTAATTAAAACTACCTTCTGTAATTTAAGGTTTGTGTTCTGCATCATTTGTGACACTTTTATATCTGCAGTAACTATGACCTACAGTTTTTATCCTTTGTTTATTTAATTTATTTTATTTTATTTTACATTTGTTAACCGGGAGAGTCCAACTGGATATATGTCCATTTTCAGTGGAGGCCCGGGGAGAAAAGCTCCAGAGCAGTAAAATCATTAACAAGAGAAAGACATGTTAACCCAAAGGTTCAATTAAACAAAATATAGAGTACACAATCTTCATACGTCTTATAGAAGTATAGTACATATATGATAGTGAGTTAACCAAAGAGTGTATTTGCCAACATTCATAGGATTTTAGATAAAAGTCTAACATTAAGTTAAACAGCTCAATCTAACCTCCCTCAGGTGTCATTAATTTACATTTAGTAAAAATTAACTGTATTTATTTAGAAAGACTGTGAATGTAGTCCCATAATTATGACTACAGGCTGAATTGATGCATTTTAGTGCACATTGCTGTTTTTCACTGAGCTCTGCAGGCTATCAAAACAATAACAAAAGAAGAATTGCTTACACAATATATACAGTACATGATTTCTTTCAGATAACAGAACTTTTGTTTAGTGAAGTTCTCATGTAATGAACTGAGTAGAAAGACGTTAAGCAAGAAACGTTTAGACAAGAAAAGTCAGGCTCATAACTGCTGCTCAGATCCTTCTGTGCTCCCAAGTTTTTGTTCTTGTTAAATCACTACCCTTTCATTTCAGTACCTTGGTTCTATTATCTGTAGTTCTTTGTTATTGTTTCCTGGGTTCTCAGCACCTAATTTGCACTGTGCAGTGTGAACACAAACTGCACACAGTGGAGATGCACTGCATATGTTGTATGTTTAAAGTGCACAATAACTGGCATGATTAGCATATAGTGTTACACATATAAACTGTGAAGAAAGGGGCACGATCAAAATCCACTGGGGTCCAGTATTACACCCGAGGACTAGTTTAACATCTTCCCTTAGCGGGTGATGTCCAAGCACTAGTATATTGTTTCCAAGCCAAATGATGGTTCCTTGATGGACAAAAGACATCACAGCACATACAACATTTCTGTTCTTCATACCGTCCTCTGGGTGCAAGTTCAAAACTTTTTGTGTTCACTGTGCTGTGTTTTGCTCTGAAACACCCCCCCCCCCCCACAAAGCATGTATTTTACAGTCTTCCTGTCCTTAGAGAACATCACGCTGCCACGTTTGTGGCTGCAGAATAATCCACATACAACATGCAGCAATGATATGAGAAAGAACAAGGAGTACAAAGCAGATTAAGAATAGGTCAGTGACAAGTGAGGACATCAGCTTCAGAAAAGATAAACTTATGTATACACAGTCTATTTTCATCACATTTCCTTTATTAACACTAGGAGACGTTAATAACTTGGGACATTGCAAGCAAGCATTCAGTATTTACAAACGTGTGTTTCAGTGACTCATACAAGTTAAATGAGTTATTGCTATACAGCCATCTTTGTGAATTAGTGTACCTTTTCTCAAGTTGGAGTGTTTCACAACTGTGTAAGTTAAAGCCGTCCATCTGTATATTCTGAAAGAATGGTTTACAAGTGACTCACTGCCTGGTAATTTATGTATGGGAACTAATTCCAGTATAGCCTCTTCCAAGGTCACTGGAATCATTACTTCACCACACATTCATTAACATAAAACCTTACCCAGTGCTTCAGTCAGCCATATTCAGGTTTGTGTGGAAAAGGATGCAATCTGTCAAGTTTTGCCAATCACATAGCTGTGATCCTTTTGATCTAAAATATGAACAATAAATATACGCCATCAGATTAATCACAAACATTTGCACTTCGATTATGACGCAGAATCTTGGCATAGACTTTGTCTGAGCAGTAATTTATATTGTCCAGGCAACAGTGTGCAGAACTATTTATTTAGCTCATTTGCTATTTTTGTCTCACTTTATACTGACTTTTCCCATGCTCTGAACAGTCTTGCAGTTTTACTGGCGATTTAGTAACTCCTTTTTGCATGTCTGTAGAGTTCATTACTATTTCTACCCACTTCTGTTATTTTTCCCATATCTTGACTGAATGCATTTCCGTTATTGTATTAGGGATCAGGCTATGGGCCTAGAAATAAAAGAAGTCTAGGAAAGATGTAAATAGGTCTGCAAAACAAAGACAGGCCAACCCATGTTATGTAAAAAAGAAAGGGTACCTCCTAATGCTAAAGTACAGCTATCAGTAACAAGTAAAAACAAAATTCAAAATTAAACGCTGTACAACAATGGCTAATGAATTAAAGTTCTCTTGGAAAATAGGTAGTGTGGTTAAATGATAGAAAACTTAAAAGTGCAACATATATAGCAAAAAACGTGCATACATTTCCAGTACTTAAATTAAATGCACTTACAAGATATTCACGCTGTGAATGCAGTTATACCATAGCGAAAGGATGGCTCCAAAGTATCCAGTCTTATGATGGCTTCAAAGTATCCAATCTTTTTGGTCTGATATACAAAGTATCCACACTGAAGATGTAGTAGCTGCTATGTGACTGTGATGAACTGTGATAACAGCTTAACCAGTCTAACAGATCAAATGAAAGCTTCTAGTTTTAATGGCAGTTAAAATCCTTTTATTGTAGGAAAAGTTAAAATCTTCATGTCAGGGTAAAATCTTGATGTAGAATAAAACAGTCCCTGTTATGTAGGCTCTGACAGAGGTAACAAAGCAATGCATTAGTGCATTAGTTCAGGAGAGGACACTAGGTGGTGAAGAAGTACAAAAGAAAAGGGGGTAGGAAAGCTGAGACATAAAACAGCAGTATAAACGCAGGACTCATAGCTGATATTAAATGTAATATTCACAAAGCAGAGTAAAGCTGTGGATATGAGGGACATGAAGAAATAAACTAGGGCACCAAATGGTATGTGCTAAAGTCCCTTTAAGGAACGAATGGCTACAATGGGAGATGCTAAAGAGGTTAGATTCTGGAGGTCTAAAGAATGGAAAAGTTGGATCTTCTGTACAAAACCATACAGAGATCTAAATTCCTGTTACTGTCACAGCTGCATCTGGAAAAGCCCCCAGACTGAATCACATAAGGTCACGGACTACTACAGACATGGTGCAGTGTAACAAAAACAGAAGAATACATATAAATCTGAGGGGTATAAATGATAAATATATATGTATTGCAAACAACTGCAAAATCACATATGTAGACAGCAGGAAACATTATGCAAGCTATACATAGCTGGGAACTGATCTGCTCAAATTAGACTTGAATGTTAGTAGTCAGAGTGGCAAGGGCTCTGGAAAAGCCCAAGGAAATGCTGGGATGCACTGGAAGGGCAAACATAAGCAGCCAGAAGTGGTGATGCTGCCATGATTAGCACTGTGGTGAGAGCCCATCTAGATGCCTATGTACATTTGTGGGCAGTAGTCAGATGTGAACACACCCACATTCACTACTGACAGAGGAGTCATGGGTACACACACACGCACACACACACACACACACACACACACACACACACACACACACACACACACACACACACACACACACACACACACACACACACACACACACACACACACACACACACACACACACACACACACACACACACTTGCACACCCAGAGGTGTGTGTGTGTCTGTGTTATAAGTGCATATGTGTGATTGTATACATTGGAAAGCAATCCTTTAGTGCTGATACCTCAGGTTCTCTGCCCCCATACCTCCAAGCTAGTTTACATACACCAACTTTGACACAACACAACTGTTGTGAAAAGGACCTAATCCCTCACCCCACTGACAGCTGATGTTACTAAAACACAGAGCTCAGCATCCCTTTATGTACAGTTTAAGTGAATGACATGAACTGTCTACAGCCGCTAATACACATACCTAGAAATGATATGCACTACATTAATAAAATAACCAAAGTGCTATTTAAAGTCAGTGTAGTATATATGAAACGAATGCAGGCCTCACTATCTATATGTACATAGATATAGATGCAGAAATACAAATATTGATATAGCTATAGTTATAGCTATAGCTGTAGCTATAGATATAGATACAGTTACATTAATATACAGCTCTAATAGACAGGACTAGCACAATATAGTTATTCAAATTCCAAATGGTATAAATGGCATTGGTATTCTAAATTAACAATAATACCAAAACTAGAGTATGAACAATAAAGAAAGAATGAAAATTAAAAAGATACATGAAATGGGCTGCCCAATAATGTGATAGTTTGACACACAAACATGTTTTAAACATGATGGGGTAGAAATAAAGAATGTACTAAAGACAAGGAAAGGAAATAAAAGAAGCATTAAGTGTATACAATAAAGAGAACTTAATCTACTGAACTGCTGAGTATTTAATCACAGGTAGAATCTTACGCTGCAAGTTATCGTAATTCTGATGCTGACACCTACCGCATTATTCATTACTATACATGTAGCCAAAAACATGATCTCCTCTGCAATGAAGTTGTTGTTCCATTTTGATGCAAGGAGATCCCTATCTGATTTAAGTTATGTGTTATCTGATGAAAATGATTTCTGATAAAAACTATCATTTTATTTAGTGAAAATCTGTTCTGTGGAACTGAACAATGCACTTCTACCTGTTGAAAGTGATGTCCTCGTGTAACATGGAACTCCTGTGTTGTGATGCTTATCTGTTGACTGAGGAAAGTGATTTCCCATCTGATAAAAGTGATGTGCATAATATCACAGTGCTTTCTTGCATGATAAAAATAATTTGCTATAAAATGAAGGTGATGTTTCATCTGATAAGTTGAAAGAACGCTGCAGTTGATGAGATCTCCAGTTTGATGAAGGTGATTTCCTATCTTCTGAGAGTGATCTGCTTTCTGAAGATGATCTAATGTCTCACAAAGATGATGTCATATTTTATGAATAGATTTCTGTGTGCCCTACCCTGTATCAGGGATCTTGTGATTGGTCTTGCTACTGGAAGTACTTTATAAACATAGAAATCATTATATCAGGCAGGCTGAGTAACATGCATATACTTTAGCTACATTTCATTTTACCAGAGAATCCAGAGATATAATTTATAAATCAGAGATATATTTCTAGTGGTTTCACAAGAAATGACAAAATACAATGGAAAGTTAAGACTCTGTACAAAAATCAACAAGCTGGGAAAAGTAAAGGTCAGAAAAGAACCCAAATTACAGTTTAAAATGGAGTAACACAGTAGTACTGGTAATGGAGTAACACAGTAGTACTGATAAGGACAAGTACTTAAATAAGGCTGATACTTGCTGAAACAAACACATGCAGGGGGACATGATAATACTGTAAGAAAAGGGCTAGGCACATCCATAGATATTAGAAGATACCTGATGACATTTAAATAGTTTTTAAAAATAAAGACATTGGGGTAGTAATGCAATAGTGAAGGTTGAGGAGCTCAGCCAGGGGAAACCCATTACAAACAAATGTTTAACCAACAAACATCTAGGATCAGGAAGCATGGATGGAGGGTAAATGGCAGCCTGCATGTTTTTCCAAATTATGGCCAAAAGAGCAGACCAGATTATCTCTTTTCTATCATGAGTTGGATTTGATACAAGAATTACTTGCCAATTTGCCAGATATCTTGTCTGGATAACCAGAAAAGATCCAGAAGGATGAATTTGCCAGCAGCAGCTATTTATCTTTATAGTCCTGAAGGGTGTACATGTTCACTGAAAAATGAGTTTTGGTATTGCCTCATCCTGAAGGAATTACACACTTCCTACTTTTATGTTTAATATCCTTTTTGATTTTCTCATTTCTGTTTTTTATACAAAAACTTGTAGTCTGCAATTTGAACAGCTATAAAATGGCGTTGAAGGTACACCAAGATATTCCAATGGTTCAACTGTATATATTTGTTTTTAGATAAGTTATTTTGGAGATGTCATGCAACAATGCTGGGTCATGAGGTAAGAGCAGGTTAAAAGGAAAAACAAATCCACACTTCAGCAGTACCTGGCTTGTACACTAAGATTTATTTCCTTAAATTTCATAAAAAAATCTGTCAGTACACAGATATCCTACCTGCAAGATACATGCAGAATATGATCTATTAATTCTGCCCATGTTTTCCAGATTATTCAGGGAGTTAGAATGTTGTGCATTTAAAGACATTGTTTTTTTTACTTAAATGTCTTCATGTGAGAGGTTTTATGTTAAAAGCAGCAAAAGATTGATACAGTGATTTAATATGGTCATGAAAACTGAGATCCGATGATATAAATATCCAGACTTTGTAACTGAAATATAAAGTTTAATAAACAAGATCTTGATCAGTATTATGAAATATGAACAAAAGCAGTGCTGTTAGATAAAATGTTCACTTAATGCTTGTCTTGTCTACTTCTCATGTCCTTCTTAGAAATATCCATCCTCATGTTTATGGGACAAACAAAGCATGCCAGGAATGTTGTCCACCTCATACATTGGGAAGGAAATTGTCTTGTCCCCAGTGCTACCACAGAAGAGCACAATAGAATTGTCAATGAGCAATCAGGATGAATGCAGAACATATTCCCAGATGATGGCAGATTTGCAAGGAGGGATAGATTTATCACACAGAGCAAGACAACTAGTAAACTCATTAATGGTGTTGCTATGTCAACTATACCCATCCTTGTATTCAAAAGGATAACACCTAAAGTTCTTGTTTATTCAGGGGTGGCCTGCTTATAACAACAAGTTCTGAGAAGTAGTCCTTTAATATATGTAAAAGTGATAAACATTAATTATCTCATCAGAAAAGCTAGGTGAAAAAGGATTAATGAACCATTGGATGGACCTACTGAAGTTCCCTTTCCAGGAGAGACCAGTAGAATGGTATACTGCTTGCAAGTCGGTGAATCTGCCAGCAATTCAGTAAGCTTGGAAGAGGACTTATAAGTTGTTAGGCAGTACAACGATACTGACCCATGCAACATTTGAGAAGGGTATACATTTCTGTTAAACTGGTTATTACATAGTTCATAGGTTCATAGCTTCATATGCAGGTACTAGGCTATTGGCCCTAGGGCATAATTAAGCCTAGCCAAAATGTTTTGGCTTGCGCCTCCCATGTGATTTAGTTACCTGCGCCTCTGTCGATCAGGGCCATAGAAGTGATTCCCGGGGTGAATTTCCTGTTCCCCATCCACTCATCAAGATTCCTCTTGAAAAGCGCTAATGAGGAGCTCTGCCTCACATATATGGGGACCTTATTCCAGAGCAGGGGGAGTCTCTGGGACACAAATCTGTCCCTTCAACAAGTCCTGTTTATTGTAGAGGTCAGGTTAAGGTCCCTAGAGCATGTAGCTCGGGTAGATTGGGTTTTCCTTAGGTGGAGCATTTCCAGCAATAGGGTGTTTGACATAGCCTTGTATGTCAGGCAGAGATTACCTCTGAGTAGTCGGTATGCAACTGAGTACAGTTGAAGTTTTTCTGTTTTAGGCCTGTTATCCTCTTGGTGAGGTATTTTTGAGGCCTCTCCAGTTGTTGCAGGTGTCTAGTAAGGTACATCCCAAATGGGGCATTGTACTCAGTAATGGGTCTAATGAGTGATGAGTAGAGGGGGACAATAATTTCCTTTTTTCTACATGCAAACCCCTTTGTGATAAGGTGGGCCATGTAGAAGGATTTTTCTAACCACCTTAGCGATGTGGTTATCAAAGGAGAGGTTACTGTCCACCTCGGTCCCTAGGTCTCTTATCACACTCTCTGTGTTAAGTGAGCTGCCACCTATGTGATAATTCGTAGGTAGTTGGTTCTTCCCGAAGGGAATGACAATGCACTTTTTGGCATTTTGCTTGAGGCCATGATTTTGGCACCATGTATCTGATTCAGTGAGACCCTTTTGAAGGATATCTACATCAGCAGGAGTCTCAATTATAGCACCCAGTTTGCAGTCGTCTGTGAACTTTGTTAGCCATAGTCCCCCTGTGTTTGCTTGTACCTCAGAGAAGTAAATGCCAAACAGGAGAGGTCCCAAGACTGAGCCCTGGGGTACTCCACTTATCACCGGTTTGCAGCCAGCCCTAGCATTTCCTATTTTCACTGTATGGGTTCTTTCCATGAGCCAGTTAGCAACCCATCTTGTAATATAGGGGTTTATATTTAGGTTAGTGAGTTTGTCTATAATTCCCGAGTGGGGAATGGTATCAAATGCTTTCGCAAGGTCAAGGTATGCCGTGTGGACTACCTTTCCCTCATCAATTGTTTTGGTGACTGTCTCGAAGAAGTCAACCAGGTTTAGAAGACATGACCTGCCCTTTACGAAACCAAACTGAGTAGGGTCCAGGGTCTGTAGGTTCCCAATGTTGTTGTTGTTTATGAGTTCCATGATGATACGCTAAATGACCTTGCAGATGAGGCTTGTGAGGCTGACAGGGCGATAGTTCCCGAGGTTGGTGGTGGCTCCTCCACTGTGGAGTGGGATGACTGTTGCCATGCACCACTCAGTGGGCACATAGCCTGAGGCAAGGCTGGGGTTGAACATGGCACTTAGGTGAGGGATTAGTTTGTTTTGGAGTTCATGTAACATGCAGCCTGGGATGCTGTCTGGTCCCATGGATGCTGCATTTTTTGCTTTAGAAAGTGACATTCTCACTTGGGTGTCTGAGATTACGGGGGCAGCGCAATCATCTAGTATAGATATGGGCCCTTTAGGGGGTGAGGGAGGGGTAAAGTTTGCACTGAACCTATCTGCCAGTATATTGGTGATATCAGTTGGTTCCCGTGAATTTTGAACCATTATGTTGTAGCTCAGAGCAGATCTGAAAGTTGCCATTTAGGTTCTTGACATAGCTAAAAAATGCTTTGTGGTTGTCCTTGGTGTTCGTTGCTATTTTTCTTTCAAAGCTCACCTTTGAGGATTTAATAAGGGATCTTAGTTTTTTGCTGAGGTTGGTCAGGGAGCTCTTCCCTTCCTGGGTTTTTACTCTTTTTTGTAATACTTTCTTCCTTCTATTATAGAGCTTGTTTATGGCTGGGGTCCACCAGACTGGTTTACTTTTTTTTGGAGGAATGGGTCTTGGTTTTGTTTGGGATAGCACAGTCCATGCACTCATGCAAGTGCTTGTAGAGTGCTTCCATGTAGGCTACAGCAGATTCAACCAAGTTGTCATTCTGCATGGGAGTAACAAAGTTTGCCACCTCTGTCTTAAGTAGCATAAAGTTTGCTTTGGAGAAGTTTTTCACTGTGGTTTCCTTGGCGGGGGGGGTGGGGGGGGGGCAGAGGGTGGTATGTGGATATGGAGAGTGATGAGTTTATTGTCTGATCTAACCAACGAGGAATTTATTTCAGGTATGGAGCACTTGTCCCCCATGTTGGTGAAGACTGAGGAGTGGAGGTCTTGGGGCAGGGAAGGTGTTCTGTAGCAAGCTACAATCTGGATTGCAGCTTTGCACATTGTCAGTTGCACTTGGATGATCTCTGAGGCATCATACTTAGCAACTAGTCCGGTGTGCAAGGGGGGGCCGGGCACAGCTGATAAGAAGATATCTGTGAGAACTGATCTTAATGAATGAAGTATACATGACTTCCTCTTTTAAGACAAAGTCTTAGATTTTCCTTATGCAGACACACACACACACACACACACACACACACACACACACACACACACACACACACACACACACACACACACACACACACACACACACACACACACACACACACACACACACACACACACACACACACACACACACACACACACACACACACACACACACACACACACACACACACACATACAAAACATAACTGTTTTAAATGACTTTGTAATAAAACAAGCAGGTTATTCATCTGTTAATGGAGGGTTAGCAGGGTTAGCAACATCTCATGGAACCTAATACTGGACATGAGGCCAGGAAATTTGTCGGTATATCTTGTTTTCAATTACTGAGCGTATACCTCTCAACCTCTTAGAGCAAAAAATCTGGACAAAGCCTAAAATGATGGGGGGACAAATCGGCACAGATTTTAAATATTGCTCTTACAAACTTAGAAAGTTGATAGAATAATAGGTTTTGCATTAGCATTAATTTTCTGAAGGATGTAGAGTCTTAAACTCAAATATCTGTCATTATTTAATGACTTCAATTCCCAGCTATTTGCTAGACAGGTGCAGATTTTAGGAGGAACACATGAAAAATATGAAACAAAAATCTGGACATTCTGTGTAAATCTGTACAGTTGAGAGTTTCACAGTGCTCTCTGAGAAGGATGCACTGTAACCTCATTATGGACTGTATCATGAAAGACTGATTGAGTCTGTGTGCAGATCTTGAACATTTGAGACTGAAATAAAACTCATACCAACTAAATCTTTGGATGAATCAATACAGTATGATGTTGCTTACCTATTGGAGAGGCTTAACTAACCTTATAACAAAATTCCCAGTCAGCTCCTTGCATTGTTGTACTTAATCTAGATCTATACCCTTTATTTCATGTAAACTTTGTTTTTGCATAAGAAAAACATTGTACTTGCATTGAATAATACTTTTTTCCCTCTATGCTCCTGGGGTGAGATTGAAATTGGTCAGTTTTGATCAGCGCTCTACCCTAGTTAACAAACTAAAGATAAAAGATACATAAATACAGCAACTAAATGCACAAACATCTCAACTGAATTTGTAGACACAATTCCTTTCCTTAACTTAACTTTATGTACAGAAAAATACTTGCTTTTTCTTTTCTTTTCTTTTTTAAACTTATATGTTTCTCTTGACCCCAACATCTTTATCAGCTTTTCCATCTAGAGTTGCCACATTTTATATCCAAACTGGGACATTTTTTATGAAACGTTAGCATTTGCATGATAAATCTTACCCACAACCAGAACAAAGAACTGCATTTCACTTTTTTGCCAAAATAAAAGTTACTCTTACAGAATTTGAGTTCTTTGTGCTGTTCCATATAACATTTGGCTGTTTCAGATAGAAAATAATTGTTTTACACAACTATTAAATGAAACTTGGAATTCTTTTGTACTAAATCTCAGTACATGTGCTATTTTAAGTTTTTTATTTTTGGCGGTACACAACTGCCCATATAGGCACTCTACTGTGTAAACAAGGGCAGGTAGTTACACTATCCCCATTTCTATCTTACAGGGTTTTTCAGTGATGCTCAGTACTTCTTTCTGATATGGAAACAAGCCACCTTTTCCAAACATAGTCATTTATGGCACGTTAATAGGGTAAAATTACAAACATGCACACACACACACACACACACACACACACACACACACACACACACACACACACACACACACACACACACACACACACACACACACACACACACACACACACACACACACACACACACACAAATACTTTATTAGAGCAGTAACACTTCTCCTTTCCTTTGCTTTCAAGTATTGTTTTTTATGACCAAACCATTTTTAAAAAAGTTCTCCTGTGCTCTGTCCTAATTAACTATCAGTTATGCCAGTCACCAAATCAGCATATAATTTATAAAGCCGTTATCTGCCATAGTTTAATAAATAGCACAAGTCTGATAACCACAACAGCGACACTTTACTTTTAAAAAATTCACACCAATGTCTTGAAAGAAGTGAAATCACAGTCAGATGTAGATTTACAAATCAAATTGTGCTATGGGGTTATTTATTTATTACAAAAATATTATCATCTCTAAGATTACAGCACTTCCCATATCTGAACAAAGCTACAGAGCTTACTATGTGGCATTAGAAAGTAACTGTAACGCCCACCTGAAAAATGAAGTAAATATCAAATGAACAGTTAAAGACTAATTATTTTTTCCTGTGACTTCTAGTTGTTCTACAGAATTGCTTTGAGGGTAGTTTTGAATTCCCACAGCTTCAAAATGATACATAATCCATGTTATTACCACAGTAAGCAAGTTGCAACATTTATCTGTACATAAGCAGAACATCCTGTTTTTTGGTTATCCATGAAGTAATTTAGCTGATCTTCAAGCCAGAACTCTGTAACAAGTAATCTAACAGTGTACTGTTAATGTTACTGTAATGTCTAGTCTTGTAAACTTTAAATGACAACTCAGTTTTCATCTAGTTTTCTTATGTGTTCCTGTTATGTTTGCATTGTGCAGATAAGTCACTGTAAGACTAACCCTCTATACCTTTAGTCACTTTCTCATATAAGCCATAATTCTGAGTAATGTTGAGTAATGTTCGCAGGGAGAGACTATGAAGAAATTAATTCTTGGTTATTGCTGAAGCCTTCTTTTAAAAATAGTGTGTGTGTGTGTGTGTATGTGTGTGTGTGTGTGTGTGTGTGTGTGTGTGTGTGTGTGTGTGTGTGTGTGTGTGTTTATGATGGGGCTCAGAAATTTCCATCCTGAAGTTTGTTTTCCTGACTTGTTTTTGTAGAAATAACTTTAAACATTAGGTCACCACTAATGAGAGTTGTAGTGCCCCTAAAACCCCTCATATATGAAAATTCTATGGTAAAGTTGATACAAATATGAAGAAATTCACATTTCCTGGCAAATTCATTACATCACAAACCACCCTCTTGCTATTTTTACACTCAGTGACTTATGTGCACAATGGAAACATAACAGGAACACATAGAAAACTAGATGAAAACTGAGTTGTCATTTAAAGTTCACAAGGCTTGCTTTTTATGCTCAGTTCTTCCCCTTTAAAGTTACCTCTTTCCATAATGTCTGTCTCCTGTTCCGAATCACTGAGCAAGAAAATAATGCTGAGCAACCATTAATGGTGCTAATCAGGTGCTATGTCATACTACTGGATAGGAGTTTTCATGTGTAGATGTTTGTTTTATCTCCTTTTGAGTTGACAAAGACCATATAATGGACCCCTGTACTCATGCAGGTGCTTAAGCCATTGGCAGTAGTACCTCTGGTGTCAACAAGGGGAAATACTGGCACTGACATTTAAAACATCCCTTCTTCACATCCCTTAGGAAGAACAGCAGCTCTTTGGGCATTTTGCCCTTCTCTCCCTCTAACCCTATAGGCACTGTATTGTCTCTGCCTGCCTGTTTTGTGAGCAAATCTACTTTATCAGCATTATGGGTAAAAATATAACTCCTAATCTTGTACCAGGCAGCTGATCTTGCATTATCATACTCTTACACACACACACACACACACACACACACACACACACACACACACACACACACACACACACACACACACACACACACACACACATCTGAACACTAATAGCCCAAGCGTTCTTTATTGCTTTCCTTCAGGATGGTTCAAACATTTTCAGCATGCTCCACTCTCCTCAGTCAGTGACCAGAACAAGCTTGCCAAAGCTCATTACTGCATTTTGTTTAGGCCTACCAGCTGGCCAGAATGCCAATATCACCTGACAATGACTCAGCTGAGGCCTCCTCACCTTCACTACCTCAATAAATGTCCCTCTATAAATCACAAAGGTATACATTTCCAAATGTGCACTTCAACTGGCCAAACTGCACCTAGTCTCCACCTATCCCTCCTGTAAGAGTTTATAGCAGATGTGGAAAAGCTCCACATAGTCTCCACCTTTCCATAAGACAAAATCCCCAAGATTTTACTTTCAAGTGAACACTTAGAAATTACCTCTTTATCGTCAAGGATCTGTAACTGTGAAACCATGTTCATCCAGCCTTCATATCCTAAACGTTTATCTTTGTTGAATACCTTTCTCCAACTCTAACCCCTACATGACTCAGACACTGCCATGATCTTAGCTTCATAAAATAACATTATTCATTAACCATGTCCACAGACTCTGAACCAAGCAAAGTTAGCTCATTCTACTTATGCAAACCACTACATTGTTTCTTGGCTTCTTTTTCATTTGCATATACAATAGATATTCTTAGTTACTGCATTTTCACATATAAATATCTACCTTGTGCTACTGCATTATCTGTGCTGTAAATTGCAAATTATTGTAGTGTACTGAGACTTTAACTAACAACTGAATGGGTCTATATCATATGATCGACATTTGAAAATGTCGAGGCACCTTTACTTGACACAAAAATGTTGAACGCTAAGTTTGTCGAATGGCCAAATAACCAATTTCTTTCCAAGGGAAAGAAATTGGAAGGCCAACAAACAATGCCACATAAAAACAAACATATTTAAGTGGGGGGTTTTGCCCCCCCCCACACCTCCCCTAACTAAATATTCTAACTACGAGACCACACTTACAGTCAGGGAAAGGGCAGGTGTGACAGATTGGCCAACCGATTTCTTTCCAAGGGGTGATTTGGCTGTTCGACAAACTTAGCGTTCGACATTTTCGTGTTGAGTACAGGTGACTCGACATTTTCAAATGTCGATCTTCTGATATAGACCCAAATGAATGACAGTTCTATGCGAACTGGGCAACCCAAAAGTGTAATATGTCTTGCTGGTTCTTATCTACAAGTGGAACGTCTTTCATAGGGCTACTGCTGAAAGTGGATAATGCCTGGATGGAATTTGGCCAATAAAAATAAATAAATAATACCTGCTATGATCCTCCTGTTTTTACTTTAGTAATATTTAACTTACAAAGAGACAAAATACTCCATTACTACAAATGCCTGGGTAGTTTTGCCTCTACTCTATATACTTCCTGCAGTGAGTGCAGTATCAGGACTTAAATATATGCATGTTGTGTGCATTTATCTACTGATGCAGTAAAAAGGAGTCTTCTCTTTGATCAAGCAAAACCACACAAGGGTGTGTTTCAGGACAATCACCTTCTCTGAAAAGCAGCTTTCAACAAGATTATCTGCGTTCCTAAGTTTATCCAGTGAAGTCAGCCCTAATCTTGCTAAACAATGGGCCTTGAGTAGAATCAGTTTAGTGAAATCAGCAAATATTTAGATACATTACAGCTGTTCATTTACCAAGACAGCTAAGTGGATACGCAATGTTGTGTTCTGCTCTCAGACAGGTATCATACAGAATGTATTCACAAAATCAGGAAAGCATGTAAAATTATGGTATATACATATAAAAGATAATCCACTCAGTTTCTAAAAATCACCTCTTACTAAACTACAGTACAATACTACCATAAAATCAGACAAACAGCTCTACAACACACACTAATACAAAAGTAAACAAATACTTTACACATAAAATACAGACTACTGAATCAATAAAAAGTTTCCACAATTCCTTCCTGAAGTGCCTACTTTGTTCAGTTTTATAACCAGCAATGAATCAACTGGCAGGTTTGTTGGCACACAGGGCTAAAGCCTTACCTATGAAACAGATGACCATGGTCTGATTACCAGCTTGGACAATGGAGGTGCTGGCACTGGGAAGAATGATGGGGTCATGACCTTAAGAAGCAAGTCATGACAGAAGTGTCTGACATGCTAGGGCAAGGAGCATGTGTTCAAGCACATTCTACGTTAGAATCCATGGTGGAGACTAGAAATGACTCAGCTGCTGTTGTCACAAACGTGGAGGTGCTAATTAAACAAGTCACAAATGTAGCTGTGGATGTATGTCACTATGACCCACTGCATGCCTCACCATTGTGTTCTAAAGGCATGTGCAGGGGTGAAAGAGAAAGACCATAGTCCCCAACAGAGATGATGACAGCATGCTCACAGCATACTTGACTCTTGCTCCAGGGTAGAACATGTGCTGAAAGACTCTCACCACTATGGGAATGAATGGTTCTATTTTGTGGACTAGAGGGAGAGCTTGATGGTCAGCAGGTCATCTGCAGGAAAAAAAAAATAAGCAAATTTTTCAAGACTGCTCTGTCTAGTATAAAAGTTGTTCATGGGAGAGTTCAGCCATACTTTCAGTATTTCTAACAAACCCTCATTTGATGAGCAGAGAAAACAGTGAGTAGCACACTGGTGAATGAAAGTTTAACTTTCAGGAATCGCAGATCCTGTTGTAAAGAACTTTGTAGACTAATAAGCAGAGATGTATGCACGTCTAATTCTCAGGCTTGGAATCATTCATCTCACCACCACCAGATCCCCAAGTTTGCCCCCAGTCCACATACAGACAGTTAAAAAGAAGCTGCAACTACTTTTCCTGAAACACTGCTTGACAGTTCTACTCATTCCTTGAGTGGTCCCTGATTTCACAAACATTTTAACATGGTTAACAGTAAGTGCTCTGCTGTTCTGTGGGATCTGAGCCTCCCATCTCTTTCACGTGGTACCTAATTCCTGGGTGCACTCTGGCAACATTTCTGCCGCTTCTTCTACTGGTGGTCAAGTAGGAATGTCATGGGTGAACAGCAGCAAGCCTGCCACAACACCTATACGTTCTTAGCCAAACTGTCAGGTCTACATTTCTGATGATCATCTGAGCATGTGCTGCACTGTGGATCAGAAAGCATTCACAGAGCATATGCATATTGACTAAACCCAGAAACTGGCAAACCTGCTGCTTTCAGAATTAAGTTTATTTTGATAGTACATGTCATGAATTGGGCTGATTTGTCTGTTGTTGTTGCTGTTAAGTTGTTTAGCTGAAAATTCTTTGTGATCTCAAAACTTTAGCATTTCTGACACATTTTAAAGAAACATGATCTATCAGGCCCTTTGGAATTGCTATTTAACTGTAGACTCAAACAGGCTTTATGTCTCATGAATGCAGAACAGCAACAGTCATTCCTCTGTACAAAGATGGGCTATCTACAGAACCTGGAAACTACAGACCCATAAGTCTCACTAGTTTCATATGCAAAGCCATGGAATGAATTACCATGGAAATGATCAATAATGACAGATCAAACCTCCAAACCCTAGACCAAACCCAGTTTGGTTTCATCAAAGGGAGGTCATGGCTACTCAACCTGGTGGACTTCTTTGAGAAGATCACCAAAGCAATGGATGAGGGCAAAATGGTTCACACTGCCTACCTTGACCTGGCCAAGACATTTGACACAATCCCCCACTCAGGCATTGTTGACAAACTTAAGAGGTTAGGAACAAGATCCTTATGTAACCTGGTGGATAACCAGTAGGCTCACAGACAAAATCCAGGAAGTTAGAATTGGGGAGTCCACCTCTACAAAGAGGCCAGTCACAAGTGGAGTCCCTCAGGGATCAATCCTGGGACCGCTGCTTTTAAGCGTTTACTTCTCTGAAGTCAAGGGCAATGACCTCTGGCTGACTAAATTTGCAAATTATTGTAAATTTGGTGCTGTCATTGAATTGCCCACTAACACAAATGTTCTCCAGGACGGGCTGACACAGACAGCCATGGACTAAAACTAAATAGCAAGAAATGCATAATAGCATCCTAGGGGAAGTCATCCACCCATGGTAAACATCATACTGACAACACATCCCTAAGAGTTTACCCAGTAGTCAGGGACATAGGGACACACATAAATAGCAATCTAGCCTTTGACCATCATGTGTCTACAGTAGTGAGGACATCATTCTCTGTTGTGCAACTTATAAATAAAGGTATGGCATCTAAGTCCAAGGAAGCCATTGTTCCACTGTATTCAGCATTCATCAGACCTATCATTGAGTACAATGCCCACTTTGGTATGTAGCTAAATAGGCATATCCAACAATTGGAACATCAACAGAGGTTCCTCACTAAAAGAATACAGGGTGTAAGTATCATATCATATGCAGACCACCTCAAAGTCCTAGCCCTGTATTCTGTCTCCTACAGGATGTTGAGGGAGATCTATGCCTGGCATACAAGGCATTGTCAAACCCCACTCTGATGGACCTCTTGCATATCTGTAAAACAAACAGTACCAGAACTATCCATTCTGAAGACTTAAACCTTTCCTGCGATATAAATAGGGCCTGCTGGATAGACAGGTATGTATCAAAGAGACTACCCCATCTCTGGAACAGGCTCCCCATCCATGTGAAGCAGAGTTACTCTGTAATCCAATTCAAGTGTAACTTGGACAATTGGACAGGGAACAGGAAATTCATCCCTGGTTTGGCACCTATGTCTTTAATGGACACAGGTGGCCTTGTAAATGGTTCATCACCTATGACCCTGCTTGTAAATGTTTCATCAACAAAGCCCCTGCTTACACTTATCAAGGGTATCAGAACTTGTCAGATATTTGGGATGCATGGCTAGGTTTAAAAAGGCTCTCGCGGTCATTAGCTTCGTAAACATCTATGAACCTATGAACTGATTCTTTAGTATCTACACAAATTGAAGCATCTACTGCTGAACATTTAGTAACAATGTTACAAGGCAAGCAGCTACTGCTGAACATTTAGTTACAATGTTGCAAGGCAAGAACTCAGAGATCCTTTCAGAATGCACTTCAAGTTATGTTACACTGAATGAACTACATAGATCTTAGTTCAAGGTAATATCACACACAAGACATTCCAACAGGCAAGGAAGGGAACATCAGTTTAATGGAAGGCAATGACTGCTTTGTCTATCTCCTCTGTCCATTTCACTACTTATGATATAAAGCTGCAGATCTTGTCTTAACAATACATTACTCTTCCACCTCTCTCAAGTAAAGTCTTAATGTCTACTGCATGAATTCTTGAATTCTGCCACTGCTTTTAACCCTACTCCATTTTCAGGATGGCTGTTTAAATAATCTGACATGTCTCTGCAGGGAAACAATGCTCCTTGCATATCTTCTTAAGTGGTCATATCACATATCTAACACTGATTTACATTTCAGTGTTTATTTCCTGAAACAATGAAGTTGCCTTTGATAAAAGGAAAGTGTTTTGTCAGAAAACAATTCTGATCTAACTGAACTGACAGGAAATACTAGAATATTAAAATAAACAGCATTTATGCAAAAACAATAAGCAAGCAGATGTTCAGCTGACACCATTATCAGCATGAGAATCGGCCTTACATTTTAAATACATACTATATATATATTCATATATATTCATATATATATATATATATATATATATATATATATATATATATATATATATATATATATGGGTCTGTTGAATATGATCAAATAACCCAGTTGTTGACAATCACAATGTCAACCAGAAAACATCAATATTGCAAATGTCATGCACTACTATGCATGTGCTGAGTAAAATACAGAAACACACATAAAAACCATGTTTTTTTGCAGGGGAATAAGCCCCCTGCACTCCCCATTTAGGGGGCTGTTCCCCACACATCAAATGCTAATTATATAAGTACTAACTAAAATATCGCAAAATAAGGGCATATTCTTCTTCCCTGAACTTTGTGCAGTATCGCATACCTGTTGACCAACTGCTTAGATGATAAAAGTTTGTCAACTAAATAGATGTAAATCAACTATATATATATATATATATATATATATATATATATATATATATAAAAATAAGAGACATCAAAAGGTAACTGAATTAACTTTCTGTCTCCTCTCCACAGTATCCTCTCTTGCAACTATTCTCACTTCCCTCTTCTCTGCTTTCATACCTTCTATATAATAATATGCTGCTGTCCCTGTAGCATAGTCCATCTGTCATTACAGTTGCATCTTATCCATAAAGTTCTGTTAAGCATAATTTAATTTTTCCATCCATGTTTTGACATTGTAAACTGTATATTCTTACATTTGTAAATATGTATACATATTTGTTTGCTATAACCTTGTATCTGTTTTGTTCATTTCTTATGTGATCCTATTCACCCTGGCTGTGCCTCCAAATGGTCCATGAGATAACTGCACTACTCCAGTAAACAAATACAAATAAATATCTGTGAAGAAGATAATATATAGCTTTTTAACATGATTTTTTTGTAATTCTTGTAAGCTGTTAAAGTTACACAATGAATGCTCTCATCATTAAATCTGCATCAGCTGCATGGCGTGTATTTAGAGTACCTCCCACTTAAAAAATAGCATTTAATATAGACACACTTAGATGTACTTGCAAACGATAAGCCATGGCCACACAAAGATGTAAATTTTATTAAATGAAGAATCACAAGGTTCTGCACTTTCAAAACTCTATTAATATCATCATTCTTAGGTCGGTCCTTCAAAATGGACAGCTTTCCATTCAGTGGTTATTGTCCGACTTTCAGCCTCATTACATTTCTCTATTCAGCTCTTCAGACCCTCTTGTTTAAGAAGTACTTGGTCTAACCCATGACACACCTTTATTTGTGTTAACAACATACACACCGTTGGTGTTAGTTATGGTTTCTTCTCAGAAATGTGAGACCAATAATTAGAACTTTTGCAAATCCAAAGAAAGACAGTGACTTCCATGGATATGTAGTGAAAGATGGTACTCACTATAATGTCTTTAAAGCAGCTTTGGATGGTGAAGTCCACTGCACCTCATAATATGGGGGTTACACCTCCGATACACTGCTACTTGTATATAGGAAGAATGTGATTACTGTATATTGGAGTACGGTGAATACAAAGATGTGCCACAACCTCAGACGTAGTACACATTCCCCATACTTGTAATTACAGTTTTAAAATTCAGATCACAGTTATGGTCCTCAGAATATCAAAGAGGTCCCATTCAAATGACTTCTTGTGGCCGTCTTGCACACATGGCTGAGGCAAGAAAAGATCTGTACAGTGCTTTGTGGTATTTCTAAGTGTGAGACATCACCTACTTTTCAGACAAAGTTCCCAACTACAAATAGGTGCATATATGTGCGTGTGTGTGTGTGTGTGTGTGTGTGTGTGTGTGTGTGTGTGTGTGCGTGTGTGTGTGCGTGTGTGTGTGTGTGCATATTTGGAAGTAGTAATCAGTTCTGAAGAAGTCCTTTATTTAGATGAAAAGCACTAAACTGTTGAAAAACATTTTCTTTTTGCACTGTTTCTGACTGGTGCTCTCAGCTTAACTTTTCTTAGGTTTTAGTTACAATTTTTGCTACTGCTCTAGTAGTTTTTTTATTATAAATATTAACAGCTTTCTTTATACAGTTTGTAACTCTTATTCTATTTCTTAACTGGTTGAAACAGTGTTTAATCACAGCACTGTCCAGAAGAGACATAAAATTACACAATTCTTCCCCAGTAATAGATAAAAACTTACAAAGTGTAAAAATAATGGGGTCCATACAAGTAGTCCTATCAATTTATCTAGACAAGTGGTCTGAAAAAGTGATCTAATCACAGCTGATATAAAGATTGTCTCCAGTACATTTTACCAGTTATAACTTAGACAACAACGAAAGTTTATTTTTATGACTGGTGTTAGTTTTTTAACAGATTTATAAGTAGTACTGCTCCTTGCTTTATCACAGTTAGATGGACTATGTGAGATGGTGGTGCATTTTTCCCTTGCTTCCACTGTAGTACGACTGTGAAGTTGTTATATAGAAGTTGAGGTTGCATGGAGGGTGGCACCTTCATATGGGAGAGTCCAGGGAGGGGACTCCCCCCCCCCCCGCAAGAAAACTTGATGTTTTTTGAGTTATGTC
The DNA here is from genome assembly GCF_019279795.1 of Protopterus annectens. NCBI lineage: Eukaryota > Metazoa > Chordata > Ceratodontiformes > Protopteridae > Protopterus > Protopterus annectens. The sequence continues at coordinate 938,456,731 of NC_056729.1, forward strand.
ATGTTAAGTGAAGTGTGCTTAGGTTAGTTGTATTAGCTGATTTGAGTCTGGATATTCTGCCTTTTGATCAAATGTCATATACTCAAAATAACACATACACATAAAACGATTGTCTGATTAACAAAAAAGAGCACAGACTGTCCTTGCTTTGTGCAATCACATATAAGAGATAGAACTTTAAGTTATGCACATTTCAGTAACTTTGCATGTAGAAAGTTACAAAACCTCCTGTGTCTATTACAACAGACACTAGTGTTTAGTTATTGAACTCTACGGCTAGCTTGCTACCAGACAGACAGAAAAAATAACTTTCAAAGCAAGCTATGGAGATGGACATAAGTCAGGTACAATGCCTGTCTTTTAACACCAAATGCAGAAGTGGACACTATACAGTGAAACTGCAGTTAAAAAAAAAAAAAAAAAAAAAAATAGCAAAACCAAACTTGTATAGTTTAGAAACAACTCTATTGTACAATAAACAGACTAATGTGCACATTTGTACCCGGAAAGCCTCTGCCATACAACCCTTTATACTCGGTCTTCAATAAAACAGTTAAACTGATTAATGTAAAGTCTTTTAATGTCTTAATGATATAGCTGTCAATAACGGCTTTACAGAAATTGTTTTTGTAGCATTTAATAAAGTCTGATATCTGCATTCCTTTAATTTAAATTTATTCTCCACATTCCCATCTTTAACAGATGATTGTTGTTTGTTTGCTTTTGCCAGATAGTGTTTTTTTTAAATAAAGTAATGAAAAAAGGGACAAAATGGAATACATTAGCACACCTTTTGTAAGATTGGCCAACAGAGTGATTTGTTGGCCAATTTTAAAACTGGAAGGTCTTCTGGACAGATAGACTTTCAACTAGCCTAATAAATTTTGACTGATACCATGGCTGAGAGAAGAGTAAGAGATTATGATTAACACGATCAAAGGCATTGGTGAGGCCAAATGAAGACTGAGTGACTAAGAATGTTTTTTGTCCATGCTGAAGAGAATATCCACTATGAGAGAGTACATAAGGGCTGTCATGGTAATTTTGCCGGACCAGAAGACATGTTGTTTGTATGATATCCTTACACATTTTGAGCATAACTGGTTACTTGTAAGTAAGCTATTTTCTGCAGTATTTTACCACATGATGAGAGGATGGAGACTGGGTCTAAAGGCAGTGGTTAACTTTGGTTTGAGAAGATGTTAATTGGGTGTTATAGCTTGCTTCCAAATGTCAGTTATGATATTACTGCAGAAATTAAGATTACAGAGATGCTGCAGTGGGAATATTTTCAGGTCATGACACCATGGTGGTGGGTCTCAACCACAGAAGCATCTGAAGGAATTTATTCTAATAATTTTTTATGCTTTTCCTTTTACTGATGAAGGTCAGAAGTGTGGTAGGAAAGGTGGAGTATCAATAGGGAGTTACGGAGGAAGAGAAGGCAGTAGGTGGCAGATGAGCAAATTCTTTCAAGAAATAATCTGAAAATAGGGGCTTGGAGGGCGTAGTAATGGTGCCACTGTCTTTATTTCTGGAGAATGAACAGACATGGATTTATTAATTTCCTATAGTTTGTAATTCTGCTGTGACAGCAGACATTTTTGTTTTAATCAAGGATACAAGCAAACCAGTTTAGGATAGTGCATTTCTGTAAGCTGACTAAAATGCAGAATTAATAAGAGAATGGTAGATTAGTGTCTGCGTGTGGGCGGTATTAATGTTATAAATATTCTGAGGGACGTTAATTACTATTAGGACCAGCATATGATTATTGGTTCTGAAATTCAGTCTCGTAGGGTAACAAATAATCTACATAAGGTTTAGATCAGTGAAAATGTCAACCCAGTCTGGTTTCATCAAGGTCAGGTCATGCCTACTCAACCTGGTGCACTTCTCTGAGAAGGTCATCAAAGCAGTGGATGAGGGGAAAATGGTACACACTACCTACCTTGACCTGGCCAAGTACCCCACTCAGGCATTGTTGACAAACTCAACAGGTTAGGTACAAACTCATATGTCACCCAGTGGAAAGCCCACTGGCTCACAGACGGGACCACGAAGTTAGAATTGTGGAGTCCACCTCTGCAAAGAGGCTGTTCACAAGTGGAGTCCCTCAGGGATCAGTCCTTGGACCACTCCTTTTGACATTTACTTCTCTGAAGTCAAGGCCAATGGCCGTGGTCTCTAGATGAATACATTTGCATATGATTGCAAGTTAGGAAATGTCACAGAATCCCACACTGACACAAATGTTCTCCAGGAGGGACAGACACAGACAAACAGCTAGTGTCAGAGCCATGGACTAAAACTAAATGCCAAGAAATGCATAATAGTATCCTTCG
>NC_056729.1:938464075-938556575 GCF_019279795.1 Protopterus annectens
GTGTGGTAAGGCAGAGTACCAGCATGGGTTGGCATGGAACTAGTGTGGTAAGGCAGAGTACCAGCATGGGGTGGCATGGTACTATTGTGGTAAGGCAGAGTACCAGCATGGGTTGGCATGGAACTAGTGTGGTAAGGCAGAGTACCAGCATGGGGTGGCATGGTACTAGTGTGGTAAGGCAGAGTACCAGCATGGGGTGGCATGGTACTAGCGTGGTAAGGAAGAGTACTAGCATGGGTTGGCATGGTACTAGTGTGGTAAGGTAGAGTACCAGCATAGGGTGGCATGGTACTAGTGTGGAAAGACAGAGTACCAGCATGGGGTGGTGTGGTACTAGTGTGATAAGGCAGAGTACCAGCATAGTTTGGCATAGTACTTGTGTGGTAAGGTGAAGTACCAGCATGGGTTGGTGTGGTACTATTGTGGTAAGGCAAAACCCGCATGGGGTGGCATGGTACTAGTGTGGTAAGGCAGAGTACTAGCATGAGTTGGCATGGTACTAGTGTGGTAAGGCAGAGTACCAGCATGGGGTGGCATGGTACTAGTGTGGTAAGGCAGAGTACTAGCATGGGTTGGTGTGGTACTAGTGTGATAAGGCAGAGTACCAGCATGGGGTGGCATGGTACTAGTGTGGTAAGGCAAAGTACTAGAATGGATTGGCGTAGTACTAGTGTGCTAAGGCAGAGTACCAGCATGGGTTGGTGTGGTACTAATGTGGTAAGGCAGAGTACCAGGATGGGATGTCATGGTACTAGTGTGATAAGGCAGAGTACTAGCATGGGTTGGCGTGGTACTAGTGTGGTAAGGCAGAATACCAGCATGGGGTGGCATGGTACTAGTGTGATAAGGCAGAGTACTAGGATGGGTTGGCGTGGTACTAGTGTGGTAAGGCAGAGTACCAGCATGGGGTGGCATGGTACTAGTGTGGAAAGGCAGAGTACCAGCATGGGTTGGCAGGCTATCAGCAGCACTGTCTGCATGGTCAGTAACAGGGAATAATGAATATTCAGATACATGTCCACTGCCAAAGGCAGAGAAGCGTTTAGGGGGTCATCTCAGAAAGCCAGATATACTACTCTCCCAACACTACTCACAGCTGACAGAAGTTTATGAACAACCTATAATAACACTGTAAAGTTTCTCGGATACAGTGTCATAAATACAGGGCATCCACCTATGATGACTGGTGAAACAGGCTTGGGTAAAGGCCTTGTTTCAGAGGTCCTGATGGCAAGAAATGGGGACTGAGGAAGGAAAGAAGTAGTTTTGGCCAGTTCACTTTCATTGGGGAGTGGTATGGGGGGGGTCTCAGCAGCTATTAATGAATTTGCACTTGAGGAGGCTGGAGAAAATGTAGTAGGATTTGTAAGCATGGAAGCAGCAGGTTTCTGCAGCAAAATATAGACCTTTATGGAGATGTATTGCACTCTAGCTATCAGGGGGACTGCATATCTGTTAAAATGATACGATTGAGACAATACTACTCAGCCATTGCGAAGGCCATTTGTACTCTTTCCATCAGGAGAATGCAGTGGGTACAGGATATCCACCTTAGTCTGACAGCATGGCAATGTTGAAAACAAATTCCTTAGCCACAGTTAGGGCCACATATCACTGTCCTCAGGTGGATAGCTAGGAATGCGTACAGCATATAGACTTAGTTTGGTAACGTGAAAAAAGCTGAGATGATAACTCACCCTTGTCTGATAGTGTAAATGGCTGACACCATACCCCCCCCTGCCATGATCAGGGTCACAGTACTCCTGTCAGCAGGGAGACTGTAATGGGTGCACCATATCAGCCGTAATCAGATAATGTAACAAGATTGAGAATTTATCCCTAACACTTTCCTAGAAGAGAAATAATCAATCAGGATGATCCAGGTGACGGTTCTACTGTTGTGTGGGGCACGATTTCCATCGTCAGCACTTTCGAAAAAGTTATGTGGAAAAGGTGCCAGGTGATATGGCAGCAGGGAATGCAGCAGTTAAATCTCATGCAGCAGTGACAAAAAGTAAAAGAGGAAAACAGCAAAAAAGCGGAGAAGGTGCCTTGTTTTGTGTCAGCAGATAATGCAGTAATTAAAACATATGTGTCAGTTACAGCAGGCAAAGGAGAGCAGCCACAAACTGTAAGTAAAACAATTCTTAAAAAGAAGACCATCTGTGAGAAAAATAACAAAGAAATGGCACTGTAAGACACAGATATTATGTACAGGACAAGTTGTTAACAGTTCTGGGTTTTAAAGCACCAGAAATTTGTTCTTTTATACATGTTGGGACACAAACTTTTGGTGACTTAACGTTTGAAACTGAGGGACTAATGATAACATTTCTGGAACTGTCAACAAAGAGAAGGGCATTTACCTGTGGAACAAGTATTTGTTTTCTGGTGATAACTTAAATGTTAAAAAATGTTACTTTGCAGTTTAGAACTGATAACTGGGAGAACAGGGTATAGAAAATGCATGCTGAGTTTATGAGAAACTGCTGATAACATTGTAAAAATTACAGATGAGTGAAACTTATGGAATAGAAGGTGTAGGTTGGAATCTTGTTCCAAAATGTGAAAAAAAAACATGGTGAAACACTTGTCAAGTGTTATTTTTGTGGCTGATCATAGAGAGACATTAAGATATACACTTATCAAGGGTATCAGACCTTGTCAGAGATTTGGGATGCATGGCTTGGCTTAAAAAGGCCCTTGTGGTTGTTAGTCTAGTATACACCTATGAACCTATATGCTGCCCAGCCTAAATCATGTTTCTTTTGTGAAGACTTTTCTCATTTAATTAATAATTGTGACAAGGTACAATGTAAACTTTTCTCATTTAATTAATGACTGTGACAAGGTACAATGTAACTAGTGTGTCACGAAAGTACATATAGCAAGAAGGTATGTGCCTGAATGCAGGTTGTGTAAAAAAAGGACACTTTTGGATGGATTGCCAAGAGTAAACAGGAAATAATGAAAAAAGAAGGGGAAGGGGAAGAAAAATTTACACGAGGAAGGGCAACAAGCGGCTGTGGGAGAGCATGAAAACATACAGGAGGAAGGACAAGAGGCTGTGGGAGACCATGAAAACATACATGAGGAAGGACAACAAGAGGCTGTGGGGGAGCATGAAAACATACAGGAGGAAAGACAACAAGAGGCTGTGGGAGAGCATGAAAACATACACGAGGAAGGACAACAAGAGGCTGTGGGGGGAGCATGAAAACATACAGGAGGAAAGACAACAAGAGGCTGTGGGAAAGCATGAAAACATACACGAGGAAGGACAACAAGAGGCTGTGGGAGAGCATGAAAACATACACGAGGAAGGGCAACAAGAGGCTGTGGGAGAGCATGAAAACATACATGAGGAAGGACAACAAGAGGCTGTGGGAGAGCATGAAAACATACACGAGGAAGGGCAACAAGAGGCTGTGGGAGAGCATGAAAACATACATGAGGAAGGACAACAAGAGGCTGTGGGAGAGCATGAAAACATACAGGAGGAAGGACAACAAGAGGCTGTGGGAGAGCATGAAAACATACAGGAGGAAGGACAACAAGAGGCTGTGGGAGAGCATGAAAACATACAGGAGGAAGGGCAACAAGAGGCTGTGGGAGAGCATGAAAACATACACGAGGAAGGACAACAAGAGGCTGTGGAAGAGTTTGAAAAATACAGGTGGAAGGACAACAAGAGGCTGTGGGAGAGCATGAAAACATACAGGAGGAAAGACAACAAGAGGCTGTGGGAGAGCATGAAAACATACAGGAGGAAGGACAACAAGAGGCTGTGGAAGAATTTGAAAACATACAGGTGGAAGGACAACAAGAGGCTGTGGGAGAGCATGAAAACATACACAAGGAAGGGCGAGAGACTGTGGGAGAGCATGAAAACATACACGAGGAAGGACAACAAGAGGCTGTGGAAGAGTTTGAAAAATACAGGTGGAAGGACAACAAGAGGCTGTGGGAGAGCATGAAAACATACAGGAGGAAAGACAACAAGAGGCTGTGGGAGAGCATGAAAACATACAGGAGGAAGGACAACAAGAGGCTGTGGAAGAATTTGAAAACATACAGGTGGAAGGACAACAAGAGGTTGTGGAAGAGCATGAAAACATACACAAAAAGGGCAACATGAGGTTGTGGGAGAGTATGAAAACATACATGAGGAAGGGCAACAAAAAGTTGTGGGAGAGCATGAAAACACACACAATGAACGACAGCAAGAGGCTGGGGACATGGTGAAGACATACAAAGAAGGGCAATAAGAGATTGCGGGAGAGGGTGAAAAGATACACAATAAACGGCAACATGAGATTGTGGGAGAGTATGAAATACATGAGGAAGGGCAACAAAAAGTTCTGGGAGAGCATGAAAACACACAATGAAAGACAGCAAGAGGTTGGGGACAGGGTGAAAACATACACAAAAAAGGGCAACATGTGGTTGTGGGAGAGGGTGAAAAAATACACAAGGAAAGGCAACAAGAGGTTGGGGACAGGGTGAAAATATAAATGAGGAAGGGCAACAACAGGCTGTGGGACAGCATGAAAGCATACACGAGGAAGGACAACAAGAGGCTGGGGAAGAGAGTGAAACAGGTGAAGAAGAAGATGCAGCAGAAGAAGAAAAATATGACAGTGAGAGAATGCATGCAGGAGAGAGATGAAAAAAGGAAATACAGGAATTAATAAAATGTGGCAGACTAACGGTATGGAACAAAAGTCAGTAGACATATAGAAGGAAGCACTTGGATCTGAAATTGATTATTTGATACTATTGGAAGGCTTGGGTTTAGCAAATGGCAATACAAATGTGACGAGTTTTTCAGAGCACTTAACAATATGGATGGAGATGATGAAATAAATGGAGTTTATTAAAATAGGAAAGGGAATAAAAAGAATAAGAGAAATTATGGTATAAAATTGGAGAGTGGGAAGTTCTGCAGTTATGGAAAAATCATGTAACCATGGAGGACTTCTATAATAGCTAGTCTGAATGGTGGATTTAATTTAAAAATCATTATTGTTACAAACTCTCAGTTAACCAGCGCCCATAGGGATTGGTAGATGCCAGATAACTGTAGTTTCTGGTTGCTTGAGAGTCGCTATTAAAAATAGGCCTGACTAATACTGTACCATATACTATTTATTTGATTTGACTTGTTCTCAGATTGGGGAGAGAGGGAATGTATTCCTATCTTCCTTTGTAAAACTTTAAAACTCTGAAAACATAAGGTATGTTACTGCAGGAGGAAAATAGAAAGTGCAACACATGAAAATTATACTGTATTTCTTCAATATTGTTTTGCTGGTTGCTTGAGTTGTGGTTAAGTGAGAGTTTACTGTGTATTATATACATTATATTAATATCGTTTACATATATATATATATATATATATATATGTGTGTGTGTGTGTGTGTGTGTGTATGTGTGTGTGTAAGAGTAAAACAGTGGAAAATAAGAGAGAATGGAAGTGAAAACAGAGTTAAGGAAGAACTTGTAAAAAAATACTATTAGTGAATTGGATGGAGTACTTAGGAAAATAAATGCTGATTCACCATCAGGCTCAGATGGTATAGGGTATGGAATGTACAACATTTATGGATTGGCAAATGTACTGAATGAATACTTGAAGAAAGGCTTTGTTTATGAAGACATGTAATGGGACATTAAAATTATAAGGAAGAAAGATGAAAAAAATGAAATAAAAAAATGAACAGCCATCACACTAAATAAGAAAGGTTATATATTTTTTTATGAGAATAATACAGAGGAGAATGGACAGAATGATGAGGGATATTATTGAAAAAAGTATGCATGATATAAAAGAGAAGGGATGTCAAGAAGTGTTACTGGCTGTGAGAGAAACTGTGGATAGTACAGTAAATAAAAGTGAGGATGTGAAACATTTGGTATGTGATATTAGCAAGGCATTTGATACAGTAGAACATGATGCTTTCTTGGATGTTCTGGAGAAATATAGACTAGATAAGAGAATGAGGAGAGAGTGTATGTCATATGAAAAGAATAGCGTGAAAGTGTATGTGAATGGGATGCTGAGTAAAGAAATATGTATGAAGTATGGTCTAAGACGAGGATGTCCCATGAGTGGAATATTGTTTGCAGTGGTGATGAATGTGACAGTGAGTGGAACAGTTTATAAAATGAAAGATGCTAGATGTGTGATGCAAAAGGAGGTGGTGATTCCAGTAGTTCTGACATAAGCAGACAATATAGTTGTAGTTGTTAAGAACAAAATATGTATGAGGGAAGTGCTGGTTTGTCTGAATCGATTTTAACAAGAAATGGGAATGACTCTGAATAAAGATAAAGGTAAGGGTTTGGGTGATGTGGTGAAAACTGGCATTGTGTATTTTTAAATGAATGAAGTGTCTTTGCTAGGAGTAAGATTTGGAAATAATGATGAAGTTGTGATACAATAGGAGGATTTGATAAAGAAAATGAGGACATATAGATTAGCATTCAGGAAAAAGGTTTATCTGGTTAATTTGTTATTAATAAGAACGTGGCATATACATCAAATGTTTATATCCTTCCATCCACCACAAACCCTTTTTCCCACCATTTTTGCACATGGGGTCTCGGTGTCACTTCACTAATAATCATCTGGAACATCTGGAACCAAGGTTTATCCCTGTAAAGGAAATTGTACAATTGGTGTTTTTCTTTCATATGGGGTTTAAGATTAAACCTAGTGAAAAGAGGTGTATTGTGTATGAGTGAAGATGGAAGGGGATTGGGGCTACTAAATCCAGTTGTTTATTCTGCTTCTTTAAACTTGTATAGAGTATTAAATTGGGTAAAGGAAGAGAATTAGAATATAACTGTGAGAATGTTTAAATGTAATTATAAAAATTCTGGGAGATGAGAATAAAAAAAGAGAAAAAGAATATTTAAATGAAGAAATTAAAACAGTATTAAGAAAAATACCAACATGGAAAAATAAAAACTGATGACACAGAGAAAGATAGAAGGATGTGATAAATAGTGTGCTGGGACAATATTATCATGTAAATCCATAGGAAAATTTACCAGAAGAAGTAATTAAACCCACTAAAGTAAAGAACAAGTAGTGTACCAAGATAGTAGATGGTCAGGATTTCCTACGCAGACTGGTAATAAATAGTTACCAGTAAAAGGGAATATGCCATATAAAAGAAAGTTGAAAGAGTGGGTTTATTTTGTGGGGAAGAAGAGACAAGAGAGCATGCTTTTTCAAATGTAAAAGTGGAGAAACTCTGGAAAAAAATTGTGTAAAGAAATATTTTTTAAGATTATTAATGCCATAATATAGATATGAATATGATTATGTATAAGAGTAAGAAAAAAAGAATATGTGAGAAAGGTAGATAAGAGTTTATTTTATGTAATATGGGTTATTTGAATTGAAAGATTGAATGAAATTTTGTTTAATGGGAAATGGATTTTGGCGAATATATTATGAAAAATCATACAGTGGATATAAAAAGTGTACATACCCCTGTTAAAATACCAGGTTTTTGTGATATATAAAAAAATGAAACCACAATAAATTATTTCAAAACTTTTCCCACCTTTAATGTGACCTATAACCTGTACAATTCAATTGAAAATAAACAAATATGTTAGGGGAAAAATATAAAAAATAAAAAACGTAAAATAAGCTGGTTGCATTAGTGTGCACACCCTTAAACTAATATTGTGTTGAAACACCTTTTGATTTAATTACAGCATTCAGTCTTCTTGGGTAGGAGTTTATCAGCATAGCACATCTTGACTTGGCAATACTTGCCCACTCTTCCTTGCAAAATTGCTCCAAATCTGTCAGACTGTGAGGGCATCTCTTGTGCACAGCCCTCTTCAGGTCACCCCAGAGATTTTAGATTAGATTTAGGTCTGGGCTTCGGTTGTGCCATTCCAAAACTTTAATTTTCTTCTGGTGAAGCCATTCTTTTGTTGATTTGGATGTATGTTTGGGGTCATTGTTGTGTTGAAAGGTGAAATTCCTTTTCATCTTTAGCTTTCTAGCAGACGCCTGAAGGTTTTGGGCCAAAAGTGACTAGTATTTGGAACTGTTCATTTATTTTATTTATTTTATTATTTTATTATCATTTGTTACCGGGAAAGTCCGACTAGGTTCCACAGAGCCTGTTTTCAGCAGAGGCCTGGGGAGAAATGCTCCAGATGCATGTCTTTGGAATGTGGGAGGAAACCGGAGTACCCGGAGGAAACCTACGCGAACACAGGGAGAGCATGCAAACTCCACACAGAAGGCACTCCAGCCGAGAATTGAACCGGAGAACCTCTTGCTGTGAGGTGACAATGTTAACCACTGCACCACTGCGCCACCCTCCACCTTGACTAAAGCCCCAGTTCCAGCTGAAGAAAAGCAACCCCAAAGCATGTTACTGCCACCACCATCCTTCACCATGGGGATGGTGTTGTTTTGGTGAGGCATAGTTTTGTTTTTGCTCCAAACGTACCTTTTGGAATTGTGGCCAAAAAATTCAACCTTGGTCTCATCAGACCATAACACATTTTTCCCACATGTTTTTGGGAGACTTGATGTATTGTTTTGCAAATTTTAGCCAGGCCTGGGTGTTTTTCTGTGTAAGAAAAGGCTTCCATCTTGCAACCCTACCTCATGGTCTAGACATGTGGAGAATATGGGAGATTGTTGTCTCATGTATTACACAACCAGTACTTGCCAGAAATTCCTGCAGCTCCTTCAGTGTTACTGTAGGTCTCTTGGCAGCCAGCCTGATCAGTTTTCATCTTGTTTTTTCATCAATTTTGGAGGGATGTCCAGTTCTTTGCAATGTCACTGTTGTCCCATATTTTCTCCACTTTTTGATGACTGTCTTCACTGTGTTCCATGGTATAGCTAATGCTGTGGACATTTTTTTGTACCCTTCTCCTGACTGATACCTTTCAACAATGAAATCCCTTTGATGCTTTGTAAGCTCTCTGCGAACCTTGGCTTTTGCTGTAGCAGGCAACTGAGTAAATGTCAGGAAAACCCTACTAGGATAGCTGAACTTTATCTGGGGTTATTCAGAGTCTAATTGATGGCAAGCGTGTACCCAAAAAGACTGAATGCTGTGGGGCGGAGCCTAGATGGCTAACTGAGAGCAGTGAATTTTGAGAACTCCATAAACTACTATAATATAAGAACATTTTATTATTTTCAAGTTTAAAACATCAGAAATATATAGATAAACTACTAAACTACATAAATATCAATTCTGGTGGAGATATACAAAAATCGTCCTGTCAAGTAACTTGGAGATATCTAGAGTCACTGAATATGAACAACTCAAGGAATTCTCATTCAGATGCTGGTTTGAAAAACGAACTGCAATTGATGACATCTACCTTACAGGAACTATCTTTGAAGATGGATGGTTTTAAGAATGACTAAGAAAACCTCAAATTAAATTCTCAAAAACAGACTGATACTCTTAAGGAACTATTACAGCAACACCATACAAAAATAACAAATATAGAGACTTCTCTAAATGACATTGAAGGGAGACTCAAAGAGAAAGAATTCCAAAAAGAATTTCTGCTTAAACAGAATACATGGCTGCTTAACAAAATAGAAGACATAGAAAACAGGGAAAGGAGAAACAACATAAGGGTCTTTGGTCTGCCTGAAAACACTGAGGGTGAAGACATTATTTCATTCTTAACAACCTGGATTCCTGAATTTTTAGACTTGAAAGAAAGACTTTAATTTGGGATTGAAAGGGCGCATAGAGCACTGACGAAACCTGCTTCTAACTCAACAAATACTCCACCTAGATCCATAGTTATAACATTTCTTTCATTTCTGGACAAGGAACTGATATTAAAATCTGTGTGGAGAAAATCACCCTTAAAATACAATCAAAGCCTGACACGGTTTGACAATGATTATTCTTCTAGAATACTGGAACAAAGGAAAAAAAGTCTGGCCAATAATAAAACTGCTGAAATAAAACAACATTAAAGCACAACTGGCCTTTCCAGCCAAGATAAAAATACTTTTTGCCAATGAGATGAGAGCCTTTAATGACTTAGAAGAAGCTACTATATTCATCAAAAACAACAACATAGTGTCTATCCCAGAAGAAATGGAATGGGTGGCCCCTGCTCTTAAAAGAATAAAAGAAACAAATCATTGGACTGATGCTAGAAAGAAGAAACAAAAACATTGATTCCAAGATAGCTGTCCCAAAAAAATAAATCTTACAACTACATCTCTCAAAGTATCAACTGATATGCTACATCACTTGCCATCTGTTTTTATTTAAAAAAGGGGGGTTTCTTAAACAACTGAGAAACAGTAATGATTTATTCAGAATGTTCAAAGAGTCCAGTAATTCTTCACAAACAAAGGTAGGTCAAGATAGGTTACTATTTACATTATATATAAGCCAAACAAAGCAACACATAATATAAACATAGACGTTTCTATTCCCCCTAATTGAACTCAATGAATACTTATCTTGTTCATTTTTCATTGATTTTACTTATAAAATTTAAGTAATTAATTAACTAATTAAACAAGGTACCATTCTTCAGAATTCAGACTCAAATAGCAGTAACTGTAGAGTGTTTTGAAAAAAAAATCCTGTCATGGAGACTAATGCCTTCTTCAGTTAAAGTATGATTTAGAAATGTTATGTATATCCTGGTTAAATAATAGTAGCAAGCTTTTAGTACAAATGTCATCATTATTCTGTCTAAACATAGTTAATATCTATTATGGCAGGTAACACAGCTATGAGTGCTGTTTGATCAATTCCTGATTTGGTGTGCATGGATGCAGCTGTGTCTGGCAGCTAGTACAAATTACATTATTATTCTGTCTAAATATAGTTAATATCAATTATGGCAGGTACCACAGCTACAAGTGCTGTTTGATCAATCCTGATATGGTGTGTGGGGATGCAGCCATGTCTGGCAGCTAGGACAAATGTCATTATTATTTTGTCTAAACATAGTTAATATCAATTATGGCAGGTATCATAGTTTCGAGTGCTGTTTGATTAAGCTTGAAATGGTGTATGTGGATGCAGCTGTGTCTGGTAGCTAGTACAAATGTCATTATTATTCTGTCTAAACATAGTTAATATCAATTATGGCAGATATCATAGCTTTGAGTGCTGTTTGATTAACTTGACATGGTGTATGTGGATGCAGCTGTGTGTGGCAGCTGTTGTTGCCATTTTCGTCTCTGGGAAGCTGTGGGTTGCGGCTTGTGATCGAGGTTTACTGATGCTTGTTTATTAGGAAGAGACATTTGGTGTTTTAACCTGGATCCAGGGGAAGGGGGTGGATATAACTGTGATTTGGGATATTTTGGCGGAAAATAGCTTGTTTGTACGTATGCTGAGTGAGAGGTGGGAGGGCTGGAGGAGTGTGTTGTCTCTTGTTGTGGTGGCTTGTTGGGAGTTTTTTTTTTTTAACTGTTTGCTCTCTGTTCTTTTCCTGGCTGCTGCCTCGCTGAAAGGGAGGGAATTTAGGCTTGAAGTTGCAATGAAGTGAACCTTTGCTTCAGGTGCATCGCGAGCCTCTGGTATGCAGTACACAGACACATTAACAGAAACAGATGCTCCCAGGTTGCTATGGTATGGAATCTGAGTCAATGGTGAACACTTTAAGATACTGGTAAATGATAGTAGAAGATATATCAAAAAAAAAAAAAAAAGGAAAACACGATGTGTTAATCTTTTTGGAATTGGCTCTGCTAATGTCACTCAACATGGCTCCAATTAATATTTCTGACAACAGCACTTTCTAGCAGTAGTTTCCAGATGTTGCATGAGAACTGTTAGCTAATGTAGCATAACCATAGCAATCACCACTGGTCTGTTAAATGCAGTCTCTTACTGACCAGAGGATAAGTGTAATGTTTGACTGACCAGAGGATAAGTGCAATATCTTACTGTCCAGAGGATAAGCGCAGTGTCTTACTGACCAGAGGATAAGCACAGTCTCTTACTGACCAGAGGATAAGTGCAGCATTTTACTGACCAGAGGATAAGTGCAGCATTTTACTGGCCAGAGGATAAGTGCAGTCTCTTACTGACCAGAGGATAAGTGCAGTGTTTCACTGACCAGAGGATAAGTGCAGTCTCTTACTGACCAGAGGATAAGTGCAGTGTTTTACTGACCAGAGGATAAGTGCAGTCTCTTACTGACCAGAGGATAAGTGCATTTTACTAACCAGAGGATAAGTGCAGCCTTTTACTGACCAAAGGACAAGTGCAGTCTCTTAATGACCAGAGGATAAGTGCAGCCTTTTACTGACCAGGGGATAAGTGCAGTCTCTTAATGACCAGAGGATAAGTGCAGCCTTTTACTGACCAGGGGATAAGTGCAGTCTCTTACTGACCAGAGGATAAGTGCAGTTTTTTACTGATCAGAGGATAAGTGCAGTCTCTTACTGAGCAGAGAACATCAATGAACATATTGAAATGCCTTAATCTATGTAAACCAATGGAATCTGTCATTGGTGGGAACTTTTCTCTCTACACTGATATTTGCTCCCAGTGCACAGATGAGCTTGTTTAATGCTATGGACGACTTGCTCTGGCCCAGTATCTCTGCATATTGTAGTATGATGTGTTATATATGCTTACTGAGCATCACAGCTTCTGCACATCACACACCAGCTGTTAATTGTATAATAATTCTGCTTATGTTCCCTGAAGAGAGTTTCTAAATGCCAGCTCTAGTACATTGTTTGCAATGGCAGGAAACCTTGCTGGTGGCATCTTCATTATAACATACTGAATGCAAAATGTAGGACAATAAAACATTTACATCATAATCACCAATGTAGGAAATGATGAACTAGGACACTGTTTTCCTGGGGGGTGTAACAGTTAAGGTGTTTACCTAATAAACATAAGGTACAGGGCTTGATTCTCACTTTTCACAGAGAAAATGGCTAGACTTAAATGACCCACGAGAATAACTAGCTTATGACTAACCTGTGGACCACCTGATTATTATTATTCAGTTAGTTAGAAACCTTCCATTAGCTTTTAAGAGCTCACGTTACAACCAATGTGTGACTTTGCTACTAACCGCAATGCAAAAGCAGCCCTGTACTCTGCGCTGGGGATGCTGTGAAACCCAACTGCATGCAGTAGAATTCAGGCTCCATTCTTTCCAAACATAATTCTTCCCCACTCTGAGTCAATAAAAAAGTTACTATTATTACTACATGAAGTTGGTTAAATATAGCAGCTGCTTCAGTTTTGCAAGGTCATTTGCTATGGTATGTAGTTTATATAAACAACATGAATGTGGAAAGACTGTCAGGGCTCTGCCGGCACTTACATCATTCTTCCTTTTAAGGGAAACTTTCTTCAAACTAAATGCCTTGCTTTGAACAAGCAAAGGTTCCATTAATTTCTCAATGAGCTGCATTATGCTACAGGGTTAGAGGCACCATTCGGTGCACAGGAAGGTTTGTTATACACAAGCATTTTCTTTTTCCTTTTGTGTAGTGTGCAATGTTTCCTTACAGACCATGGAGTGACATTTTCAGATATCATGACTGAGGCATATTTTCAAAGTAATATAAAACAAATGGTTGGCATGTTGTTCTGAAACCTGGTGATGCTATTTACAGATTTTATCTCTTTGGAAATGACATTTACCAGAAAAGAGAAGCAAGCCTCCACAGTCTGACACAACACTGCCCACATGTGGCACATCCCTCCTGGTGTCCATAAAAGGTCATTTGCTTCTTCATGGTTTGATAATGATGACAAACACAGCATATGTACAGGGAATACAACTGCAAGCCCCTGGCTTTGGTCCATGATCCATACCAGAAATATATGTATTTGGGTCAGTGTGGAATTTTTCAAGTCAGGTGAATCATTCAATGAACATGTGTTGAATCTGTGTCATAACGGTTTAAGCCCTGGCAACACTGTGAAAGCAAATCACTGACCAGCAGCCTGAACTATGAAGAAGCCAGGCAGGATGAGAAGGGAGTGATGCTGGCATTTCAAAAGTGTGTTTATGTATGTGTGTGTGTGTGTGTGTGTGTGTGTGTGTGTGTATATGTGTGTGTGTGTGTGTGTGTGTGTGTGTGTGTGTGTGTGTGTGTGTGTGTGTGTGTGTGTGTGTGTGTGTGTGTGTGTGTGTGTGTGTGTGTGTGTGTGTGTGTGTGTGTGTGTGTCTGTGTGTGTGTGTATCTGGGAGTGGGCATTGTCAGAGTCAAGTTACAAGGACTCAACCTGGCAGAAGGCCCTGGACTGCAGCACTTGCAGCTAGGAATGCTGGGCAATGCAAGTCCTCCCATGATCATGCGTACACTCTAGAGGGGAATCATGGGATTGTGGAAGAACATATTCATACATGTTCCAAAAGAATAGGCGCTACACCATGATGTCCAGTCAACGGAAGATTGTTAGGAGCATACCAAAAATCTCCTAATCCCTGTTGGATGAAGACCGTGTTCTACAGCTCTCATTTTGCTCACCTCATAGCCTATGAATGGATCAATAGGGTGCAGAGGTCAATGGCTGTGGTGTAAAAATAAAACAGTGAGTCTACTTTCTTCTCTACCTTACCCTGGTAGTCTAGAATTTGTGCACTTTAGGAAACGTTTGGTTCCTAAGCTACTCCACCCTTGAAACCTGCACAGAGGTTTAATATATAATAAGTACAAGTAAAAAATGAAAGGGGTGCTTGAAAGTGCAGAAATGCTTGTTCCCATAGCTCTGAAGGATATTAATATACTAAAAACTAAAAGGTGTTTGGTTTTCTTGGTTTTCTGATGCAGATCTTTTAACCATCTGAGCTGTCCTTTTCGAGCACCTACTGCAATTCATGTATACCAAATCTGAGATTACACAACAGGAGGTAAAGGGACAATTCCCACTCTCCTCTGTACAATGACCTCTCACAAGGTAATGTTGGCATACTGCTATCAAAGCAATATTCAGCTGCTTATGCCAGCATTCATAACGCTCACTACTCTAAATGTTTAATTAAAAGCTTAGTAACTCTCTCTCTCTCTCTCTCTATATATATATATATATATATATATATACTTACATAATATATATTGTTACTATTAGATTATTAACTTGGTTAGTCATGGCTATGATCAATCCGTTTATGGTGAGCTTTCTTTGGTCAACAGTTATGTGATAAATGATGATCCCTGTGGAAGAGGAATATGCTGTTTCTCCAGGGTTCGTGTGATCTTGTAGTTAGTATATATAATTAGTAGAGGGTGTGGTCCCCTACAGAAAACAGTCTTTTTTTGATTTGCGTGTTCCAAGAATTAGCCTCAGGCATGCACATAAGCGTGTCAACATTTTTTTGCTGATATGTGTCAACATTAACCACATCGACATTTGTGTGGATTGATTATTAGTTGTAGATCCACAAATGTGTGTGTGTGTGTGTGTATATATATATATATATATATATATATATATATATATATATATATATATATATATATATATATTTAAACCTAACAATCAGTCATATCTGAAGTGCATAACTTAAGCTTGCTTGAACTGTTTATTGCCTCTGAGCCCGGGTCATGGCTGAAGAAAATCTCTGAACTGATCCACCTACCTGGTTACCAAATAGCAAACTGATGAAATTAATAAATTACTAAATATCATTTTTTCTTGAAGCGGTCTTCAGATATGCTACTACATCTGCAGTATTCTGTTCTGTTCACTACCAAATCTTTGTAGAATTGACCAAAGTATTTATGGCTTGCTCTACTGCTGGGAATAAGACAGGCATAGCTTCAAGATAAAAAGCCATAGGAATCCTTATTAGTAACTTTAGTTGATAAATTGGATTAATAAAGCCAACAGGTTGCAATGGTTGGGTCAGAAGAGCAGGGAACAGGAGGTATTGTTCCTTTGCATTTATCGTTGTCTTAGTCCTACCCATTTGTTTTCTTCGGTCTGGCAACTTCATCAAAAAAAAAAACAGCATGAATTGATCTGAGACAATACACTTCAAATGAATAAAAAATTATTCAAAGTTAGGGTGGCAAATTTTAGTGAACAGCTGTGTATGCCTTTGTCTCAAATTTCTAAGGGATCACAGCTCAACAATATGAACAGACCTTCAAGAAAGCAGACATCAAATGATATTCAGACAGGAGAGCCCAAACCGAATCAGTAGAGCCGTACCACAATAAGGAAGAGTGGATCAATGGAGTGCATTGTAGGACACAAAGGAAATAAAGGAAGGAAGTACAAATGACTTGAGTACAGGAGTTGGGTTGGAAGAGGGCAGATGTGGCCTTCTTACGAATAGAAAAGAAAACAATGTAACTGAAATATGCAGACCAGTAATCAGTCCAGACTCAGGAATATGTAAAATGAAGTCACTAGTTAAGGAAGACTGCAAATGTCTAACAATATATCATTACACTAGACCTTGAGCAATGCAAATTCATAACACAAGTTCTTTTCTAATAAATCTAGGTTCGTTGATTTGGCAAAAAAAAATATTTAGGTTTTAGTACAGAAAAATGAATATATTCTTGTTCTAATTCAGCAAGGACCTTTAATCTGGTTACAAAAAAATAAATAAATAAGAAGTATAAACATGTCTGTTACACTGGAATGAGAAACAGAGTATTGCACAGAGCATGGGTCTGACTGAATAAAAAGAGATAAGACTATGTTAAACTTATTTCAGTCAAATGTTGCTGTCCTGTAATATACATTTCAGCCAACAGAATGGGGATTACCACTGGAGTGCCACAGTGAACAGGTCAAGGGCCTGGAGCTCATTCTGTTTCATGTCATCATCAAGGGTAGAAGGCAGTATCTGAAACTGGGAAAGTGTAGTGCTGAGGATGACATTAAAATCTATGGCAAAGCCAGTGCTCTGAAATAATGTCTAAAGTGAAACAGTGCACGTTCTGCAGTATGGCATCTTAAATTCAATGCAGACAATGTCGAGAAATAACGTGTTTTGAGATCAAGAAGTCTAAGGCGGTGCATATAATGTGAGAAGGGCACCAAATTATCTCACAGTAGACAGATTAGGCTCAATGAAACATATAATTAGGGGACACCAGTAATCCTATCCATGCTGTTGGCAGAGTACCTGGAAAGATGTTATATAAATGAAATGCATAATGCCCAGAAAAAAAGAAATACAATAAGATCTTATGGATGGCAAATTTGAGATATAAGACAGCAAATGTCTTGTACAGACTTGATCAGTGTGTGACAAACCTCATATGATTACGCTACATGGTTTATATCGATGATCCATATTTAGAACCTTTTCTTAAAGAGTTTATCTGTGAATATATCTTCTTGTAACATGGGCTCCTTTTTATTGTAGTGATCATCCACAAACATTATTTTATGGTCAGTTAATTTAGATCTTTTTGTTAAATTCCCAAGAGCAGATTCAACCACACAAAAGTTATTAAAATTTTCCATGGCATGCCAGATAGCGGTTAGACCTGTTTTCAAAAATTCCAGAATAGGAACTTGAGTAGTTATGCTTTTGCAGTTTTTAGAAGAACTTCACACTTTATTCTCTGTGCCAATACTGGGTAGATGATGCCCAGGTACATTAATTCCAAGGAGAAGGTGGAAGAGCAATAACATTAAAAAAGTTATGTTAACCCATAAATCTAAAACTGAAGTCTCCCAGTCTATTGTGGTTTAAAACATTTACAAAAGATTAAACATGAAATACAAGCACCGTGTATGTATGTATATATATATATATATATATATATATATATATATATATATATATATGGGTCTACTTCATATGACCTACATTTCATTTGACTGAAATTCATTTGACTGAGAGCAAAACACTGAAAGTTCAAAAGACTGAAAACTAATATGACTGACACTCATAACACTGACACATTAAAGTAAAAGTTCTATGCCCTTTTCCCCACTGTAGTGCGATCCTGAGGTTAGTATATATAGTTAGGGGGGTGTGGGGGGCACTTTATACATTTTAAACCATACACATGGATATTTATAACTGCAATGAATAACTCTTTGCAGAAAACAATATTTACCTAAACTATGTGTGTATATATATATATATATATATATATATATATATATATATATATATATATATAAATACAATACCTGATAGTTAAATTGATCATTTTATCATCATGGGAGAAGCACAGAAATTCCCATGCTATCTTCTCCCTGCTATCTATGGGATGCATGCAGTTTTAAGTATTTATGTATGTACCATGTAATTGGATATTAAGAAACTTAGTTAACTCTGTATTTACTACTGGCAATTACTTTAATGTTCACAACCACTGGAATGATCTACTGCAGTTCTTGTACTGGAGTTTACTCACAGCTCCATTGACCTGGATTACAGTTATACTATTCACAATAAAAAAACAGACAAATAATTATATAATTTAAAAGAAAAGACAAGCGAATGTCAATAATGGTGATTTCTGCATTAGGAGTGACATTTACATTATGAGGAGAAACATTTAAATCAAACAAAAAAAATTATTACAGGACCACTGAAAGTGCAGTTTATTAGGCATGTCTTTTCTTTTTCGGTGGTCAGGTCTTAACTGAAAACTCAAAGAACTTTAATGTTTGTATTCTTAAAGGTATATGTGGCTACACGTATTATAGTCCCTATGATTAGTTCTGTATTATTCCTCTGTTGCTATGATCCTAACTTTCACAACTTTCCACATGAGTTAATACCTGCACGCTAACTGCTGTAACTGAAGCTGGCTCATTTCTCCTTCCATAACTCCCACCTGCTACAAAGCATCAGCAGACCCATTATACAGTCATGCAGTTAATTACCATTAGGAGAATGTTGCTTTTAAAATACATAGCTATGTACAAATATACACAGGTAGATACATGGACAGACGTGAGCAGTGTTTTTAAAATACATAGCTATGTAGAAACATACACAGGCAGAAACATGGATAGACGTGGGCAGTGCTTTTAAAATACATAGCTATGTACAAATATACACAGGCAAATACATGGACAGACGTGGGAAGTGCTTTTAAAATACATAGCTATGTATAAACATACACAGGCAGATACATGGACAGATCTGGGCAGTGCTTTTAAAATACATAGCTATGTACAAACATACACAGGCAGATACATGGACAGATGTGGGCAGTGCTTTTAAAATACAAATCTACTGTATGTACAGATATACACAGGCAGATACATGGACAGACGTGAGCAGTGCTTTTAAAATACATAGCTATGTACAAATATACACAGGCAGATACATGGACAGACATGGACAGATTGCTGGCCATTTTTGGACTATAATGCTTTCATAGACAATGAAAACTCTGAAAATGTGTTTCAATAGCTTTTGTTTTGTAGAGTGGGCTCCAACAGCCATACTATGTTCATGGATGGTAATGGGATCTTAGTCAGGTTATGTGACCTACTCAGTCACACAGTTTAAAGGTGGAGGTGGTTAGAATGAAACCTGGGCCTACAGACTGTATATCACTTATAATGTTTTTGTTTATTCCACCATACTATGCTACTGGGCAAATAAACACAGACAAGTAATTAAAAAAAACATAGTTGAAGAAGGATGGCAGAATGTTTTTAACTGTTTTTAGATGTTAAACACTTACATGAACTGTACCTTCTCAGACCCTTTTCAACCATGACCTGAGTCAAAACAATGAGAGTAAATATAGCGTACATAGGGTCAACCACACAGCATGGCTTTGGGAGGTAGGAGGAAACTGGAGTACCCACATAAAACCCACACAGACACAGGGATGGAGAACAAGCAAAACTTCACACGATGTAGTAATTACCATTGCAGCCTCACAGTGGTTAGTTTTGAAATTTGGTTCTGGATCCTGTGTCTTCTGTGAATGAGTTTGAATATGCAGTCTGTGTCTGCATCGGTTTTTGCTAGGGTTTCTGGTTTCCTCTCACATCTGAAAGACATGCCAATTAGTGAACTGGTAATTCTACAAATTACTCAGTGTGAAGAATGTGTGTGCGTGTATGTCTGTGTGTGTGTGTGTGTGTGTGTGTGTGTGTGTGTGTGTGTGTGTGTGTGTGTGTGTGTATACGTGTGACAAGGAATGGAATGGAATGCTATCCATGCCTAGTTCTCTACCTTACACCCAGTCCTTGCTGAGGAAAAGTCCTGACTTCCCATGTTCATGAATAGGATAATGTGAATATTGATGAATGAATGAACAAATGAACGAATGAAAGGATCAATTGAGGGATGAACACTCTGAGATCATTAATTTTGCTGTTTGACATGTTTGACTTTTTTAGAGCTGACAGTCTGCTGGCTTAAAAATATGGGGTTAGGTAAAATAGTACTTTTAATGACTATTTAGGAATTCCTCTTGATCCCTATAAATACATATGCACATACTGTAACATGGTTATTAAACACAGGCTTATAGTCCAACTCATATAGTGACTATTTAATAACTCCCCTTATTCTCAAATCACCATACAGATACATACATATACTTTAACATAGTTATTAAACACAGACCTATGACTCCACTTCCTATAGTGAATATTTTAACTACTCTGATTCTCCCCACCCCACACACACACACGTACACATACATCTATTAAAAATGGGCCTATGGTTCCCACTCTTACAATGGCCATTCTGTAACTCTCCCAGCTTCTTCCCATACATACGTAGATATACTTGTACTATAACACGGTTACTAAACAAGGAACAATGGCTTGCACTTTTATACTGACTATTCTTCTATTCCTCCTGAGTCAACCCTTCCCAATACACACATGTACACATACTGTAATGCAGTTATTAAACACATGCTTATGACTCCTAATCTTATATTCACTATTCATCCTGATTCAACCCTTCCCCATACACACATGTACACATACTGTAATACAGTTATTAAACACAGGCCTATGATTCCTAATCTTATATTCACTATTCCTCCTGAGTCAACCCTTCCCCATACAAACATGTACACATACTGTAATGCAGTTATTAAACACATGCTTATGACTCCTAATCTTATATTCACTATTCCTCCTGAGTCAACCCTTCCCCATACACACATGTACACATACTGTAATACAGTTATTAAACACAGGCTTATGACTCCTAATCTTATATTCACTATTCCTCCTGACTCAACCCTTCCCCATACACACATGTACACATACTGTAATGCAGTTATTAAACACAGGCCTATGATTCCTAATCTTATATTCACTATTCCTCCTGACTCAACCCTTCCCCATACACACATGTACACATACTGTAATGCAGTTATTAAACACAGGCTTATGACTCCTAATCTTATATTCACTATTCCTCCTGACTCAACCCTTCCCCATACACACATGTACACATACTGTAATGCAGTTATTAAACACAGGCCTATGATACCTAATCTTATATTCACTATTCCCTAACTCTCCATTTCTCTTCACACCCTATCTCTCTCTCACACAGGCTCTCTCTCTCTCTCTCTATATATATATATATATATATATATATAGTTTCATGACATGGAATCTGTAAATGGAAATTAAACACAGAGAGGTAAGATATGACAGTGTCTCAGTCTGAAAAATGTCCTGAAGCCCAGCAGTATCTACGTGACTACCATACAATCACAAGTTTGCAATTATCTCATTTTCAGTGTGAGAACATGCAGACTGTTGGTTCTGTTCAGTCAGCTGAGGGAATGTGTATATACAACAGAGTTTTAATGAAAATCATACCAGGAATACCACTGCAAGTTATTTTAGGATCATATCTCAATCAGAGTGAAGTTAATCTACCTCTTGTGAAAGACACTGTAGCTTTATTTATTGTACTGCAAAGTATATCTGAAGACATAGGTTATGTAACACAGGGACAGAAAGCATAAATAAAGTTTGCCTTTGTATACCATGTTGTCTGACAAACCCTTCATCAGAAAGAAAGTAAGCAGCAAGCTTAGAAGTTATTTTTAAATATTTAATATTAAATCAGGCTGCCAAAACAAAAGAAATGTATGCTGACCTTTTTCTTGCCTGCCCTTTATATCTGCAGAGAAGAGATATTGTTTTTTTGCAGTATACCCTAGCGGGTTAAGACAGCATTTTATGGCAGTGCACTTTCTGATGCATTCAGTTTTAATTGGCTATTTGCCTCCCTTCTTTGTATGTCTGAATTTAACTGCAGATGGAACTTTTGTGACAGAGCAGCTGCAGTTGTGCTGCTGTTCACCTCTCATTGCACACTTTTTGAATACAAGAAACATCTGCAAACACGAGTGCCTTTTCTGATGCATGACGCTGATGACACATCTACTGCAGGCACGACTAGTGTAAGTGTTACTTCAGAATCCCATACAATGGAGATACGGAAGATAGCACCACAGCATTTACTATGGCACAGTTTGAAAACAGAAAAAGTAACCAATTGCAAAATACATTGTTTCAACGGAGCTAGTTCGGCTCAAATGGCAATGACCCATCCTGTTATACTGAGTTTTTCCTGTGCTCGTTTGCTTTAGTGCCCTGTACAAGAATGCATTTTTGCATAACTTCTAAATAAACATAGTCCTTAAATTGACCAAAAGTATGTGCAAATATTTATTTATATGAAGGTCACATTAGAAAACTGTTGACATACATACAGATACAGTAAACAAACGTAAATCTGACAGTTTGAACCTAGTCTGCACTAGCAGTCTGAGAGACTAGAGAACAGCTCTGAAACACCATTGTATTCTGCTGGTGCCATTGTTAATGGCTGCTTAAACAGCAGCATTACATTACAGTAAAAAGCTTCAGACAACTACTGTTGCACAACAATAAATACAAAGCCTTCTACTTACATTTTCTTATTCTGCTCTTTGTGCAGTGTGCATGAGCCTGTGTGTTTATGAGCATTTATTTTTATTTATTTATTTATTTTATTTTACATTTGTTAACCGGGATAGTCCATCTGGATACATGTCCATTTTCAGTGGAGGCCCGGAGCGAAAAGCTCCAAAGAGACAATTTACAAGACATACAGACAATTTACAAGACATACAGACAATGCTTAAAAACATATTTCAACTAGGTCCACTAAGAGAATCTAGTTGAGAACACATATTAAGTGTCATGCTATAGACAGGTACAGTTATCAATAGACATAAACAAAAATAAAGCAAGTAAACTAACAGAAATATACTCTTATTCTTTTGTTGTGGAGTACAAGTTTATGCAGGTGAGTCAAGAGACTATGTATTAAGGCAAGAGTTGCATTAGTATAGGAGTGGGACTGGAGTTAGTCTGGTGTGGAGCAGGGACAAAGCCATTTGTTGTTTAGGTGACTTTTGATAGACCTTTTAAATTTAGGTAGGGAAGATTCAAGGGTTATAGATGTAGGCAGGGAGTTCCAGATTTTGGACATGTAAGAAAAGTAGAGGGTGAGTATGTATACATCTAGAGATGAGTGCATGAGGATGAATTGCACTTTTTTCTCTTTTCACGTGATCTCTGATCTGCATTCTTGCTCGGTGTGCTGGCCATCAAGTTGGAATATACTTAGTACCGCTGCCTTGAAGCTGCACAGGGTTTGTTATTGAACTGCAGTTGCTGTCTCAATGCAGTTTGTGTGTTATTCAAATATTGCATATAATTCCTCTGTTCTAGTTTCCTCCAGCTTCCACAGACCTGCTGTTTAGTTGGATTGACTCTTTTTCCTCTACATGCATATAACTGTTGCCGTGACCTTTGAGTCTGTAACTCAGACCATGACTAAAAAGGATTAGTCCACCTACATGGTTAACACAGTCCTGTGGAAGATATCAGGATTCACAAAGCCGTGTGCAGCACTCCAGGCTATGCAGCAAGGCTTGGCCTACCTCATAATAGGGTTGCGATTCATACAACTCTCTGTGTTCTGTAGTACAGCTATGCACAACTGAGCAGCAAGGCTTTTCAGAACCATAAGCTGATGTGGAAATCTACAGGAACAGCCTATGCAAATATGCTCATGTACACCCAACATCAGTTGTTTGCATATGATTTTGTATAATACAGTGATTCAAACATGGTTGTACCACCTAAGAACCCAGTACAGCAGTGTAGAAAGTATGTAAGTGTACACAGCTACTGTCACTGCTGTCTATGAGACTATATGGGCAAACAAAGTGAACAGAGCAGAGCTGTAGAGACTACAGTGGTTGTGCTGTACTCATCTTCCCCTACTCTGATAGCTGCTTGGGTAAATAGTTCTATGCAGGGTTTGCATGTGTGAGCAATGTTCTTGTCTTTGTGTCCATCTCTGTTTTTTTGTAGATACCTAAACTATGTGCATGCCAGAGATTAGCATGGCAGAGTTCATTAAGATGGGCAATCCCGAGAGATTCCCAAAGCATTATTGGCATTTAATGGGATTTAGTGCACTGCAGTATGTGCAAGCACCTCTCTTTTGCAAAGCAGCACATCTCTGCCAAAATAAATAGTGAGTTGTGCTCTGCTCCAATGAAGCTTTTTCAGTCCTGTACTCAGTTTTTTTTTTTTGGCTGCATTTACTGGAACTTGGAGCTGAACAGATAAAAAATCAAAACCACATTGTTTTCTCTGCCTGGAGTATCTTAGTGGATTCTACCACTTACTGCAGTGCTGTGTATAGTTTTACTAAGCTTTCCAATGATGCTATAACAAAACCAGTCATACCCAGCAAAATAGTTCTAAGGAAGTGTATCACTATTTAAAGAGTTACTTCATTCTCATTAAGGAGATGGTCTTTAACATTTCTGAATCTACATCTAGTACTAGTCTTGATGTCTGCCTTATTAGCTGTATGAGTGTGACTGACTATGACTTGCACTTTCTGTAGATACTCGTGTTGTTGTAATTTGCATAGCTTTGTTGGTGTAGACAGATAAAGTCCTGTCTATGTCCCAGGTGATCCTAGTAAAACCAGCAGTTCAGGTGCCTGTTGGAGCTGGCAAGGGAAGAAGATGAATGACAAGACTCCACCTGCTTACCTCTAGACAGGGCAGGAGGGTTGGGTGATGTGGTGGACTTGTTGGCTGCTAATGTTGCCCAGTACAGACTGCAGAGAGGATAACACTGGAAGGCCAAACTAGGCACATGGGTAAGTTTTAAGGATGTTGTCACCTTGGGAGTTGGGCAGTACTATTCATAGTTTATGGCTTACAATGTGCAGCAATGTACAGGGGTACAAAACATCATAAGGGGTGCAGTGCTCCCACCTGCACCCACAGCATTTACTGAATCACATGCAGTATGATGATCTCCACAGCTGCTCTTCTCCCAGGCACCAAGAAATGTATACCTCCTGCAAGCTGTAAGGCACTTTCACCTAGAGAGACAGAACTCATGGTATGAAAAATTGCAAAGGCATGTCCTATGGAGGTAAATTACACCACTGCAGGATGTAGCTATGGGTAGTGAGAGGGACTAAAGACAACAGTAACTTTCTGACAATAGCTTATAAACCTCAATCCCATACAGTTGACATAAGCCTTTACAGCTACTAATCCTAGCTTTCTCTAGTTTTGCATATCAGCTTACAAATGCTCATCATAGATTACACATTTGCATTTGTTTGCAGGTTGTGTCACATTTATGCTGGCTCCATTGGCAGAGAGGCTGTAAGTCTGATTATGATGCAGAGGACTAGGAACTGACAATGAAGCAGAGGTCTGGGGTTTAAGTTGTACATGCTAGTCACACCACCTGAAGATCTAGCCTCACAACAGGAATGAGTAGCCTAGAGAACTGTCATATTTAAGGAAACAGAGGCAAGAATTTCCAATGCCGGATTATCTTTTGGTAAAGAGTAGAAGGCCAGCCTCAGGAGCATACAAGTGTTAGCTGGGCCTGCATATGCGCCACACTCTGTAAGAAAGTGACTACAACTTAGAGACATCAGTACTGCTAGCATCTGCAGTCATTGTATATTTATATGGAGGAATAGCCCGGAGGCAAAAATTTTAACAAAACATGGCTGCTGCACGACGCTTGCTTCCCAATCCACTAGCAATAAGTATGGCTGCCAAAAACCTTATTCCTCCCGGAAAGGGGGCATACTCCCCCCACATACATACAGTGATATGGGGTATAAGGCTGGCAGAAGGGGTTTGGCAAACAGGTCAGTAACGCATAAGGGTCTAGGTGATCAAGCTAGTGGGGCAAAAAAAAAAACTTTAATATTGATGTGAAAAAGGAGGAAGTAAAATGAAAACTTTTATTACAATCTACTGCAGATTTCTGTCCTTATACAAGAAACAATACCTTCATCAAGGTCATTAGGTACCTGAATCATGTTAGTGTGACAAAGGGTAATATGTTTACAATAAACAGTAACTTCTGTATTACTGTCATTATTAAATTTAAGGGACTACATTTTACTAATTTTCTCTTTACCTTTCATTTATGAAAATTCTAAAAGTTATATGTAAATTTTAGCATATCGCTAATATGGCTGTATTTTCCTAGAAATGTTAATGTTACATATCTAGAATACATCTCCCTTGCTATTAAATATTATTTTAATAAAAATATTTCTCCACATATATATTTTACTTCTTTAATACATACAATATTTTGCTATTTATGGAGTTCAGTTGCGTTCTTAAGCAAATACATATAAATGTAAGACAAAAAGTAAAACTCAAAACTTGTAACAAAACCAGATCCGTTGGCAGGAAAGAACATCAGCTTTATTAGAACAACCAAACTGACTAAGCGCTTTCACCCACAGTTGGGCTTCATCAGAGTCAGTGTAAAACAACCCCAATAGCATTTATATATCAATTAGAACAAACTAATTAAACAATTAAATTCTAAATTGTTAAAAACATTTAACTCCCTAGCATCCAGTTCCTTCAACACTGAAAGCAAACACCTAGTGTACAAAAACTTGACTTTGTTAATTTTTAATATTGCTGCAGCTTTAGTACAGACAACACGTTTTTTCATTTCATCTCAGTTTTTCAACAGTATTCATGCAGTTTTGTGAATACCAAGGCTTTGCTAATGCACACTTAGTTGAATACTGCTTTCATTGGATGTGGTTGCTACATGGAAAAGGCATCTTTCTTACAAGGTGCAGTGACTTTGGGGTGATTATAATTAAGAAGGAATATGCAAGTGACACAATCCCCTGCATGAGAGAATATAGAAGAAAAATGCACTCAAGTAACACATTTTAAACCATTGTCTGAATGCTCTTTCTACAGATTTTTATTTAACATTTGAAGCAACATTCCAACGCTTTTACAATAGAGTGCAACATCTCACAGGAAAATGTATTTGATTTACTACACATAGCATGTCACAATGTTCTGAACATGAGCTCTGTGTCTCTGATGGCATCCCTGAGACGTCTCTGACATTTGCTGCTATTTTATGCATTGCTATCTAATTTAAGATATGCTGTGGCAGTATATGGAATTTTGTGACATGGCACAATATACTTCAGCCTTATATGACTACTTCTCTCGTGTATAAAAGTTTATACAGCCGCTTCATATTTTGTTGTAGACTATGCCAAAACCTAGACATTATCTTTGTCAAAAACTGAAATTTGCTACATATATGAGCTGGATTTTAAAATAAAGTTACAGACAGTTGGGTTTGTTCCACTGTTTCACTCTCTCTCTAATCCAATTTACATATTAAATGTTGTTTATTGGCAAGGATTTTTACCATGGTGATCCATCCTTTTGATACTGATGCCAGAGGAAATGGTAATTGCAATAAGTTACTTTTGCCATGACCTAGCCTCCACGAGTTGGACTTAACAACCTCTAGCTACTTAGAAGCAGTTAAAAGGAGATTGTTGGATGACAGACAACTTTCTTAACTTAGAAACACTAACAGGGTGTTACTCAGTTTCCAGTTTCCAGATGCAGAATTATTTAGGTTGTGCTAAGCTAAACAACTGATGTGGGCTGGAGGACTCTTTAATATGTATCCAAATTACGACCAGAACAGACAGCTGGGACTTCAGTTTAATGTCCTATTTATAGGACAGCAAATGAGGAGGAAAGCACTTCCATCCTACTGAACCACAGTATCAGTCCTGGAACACAAACAAAATAACAAGTACCTAATGTGGGTCTAGAACCCTTGGCCTTCTGGTCCCCAGAATCAGTAGGAAGTATGCATGAATGTCTTCCTTCCACTTTTGTCACAGTAAAGCACAATGTCAAGCATAGTGTTTATAAACAAACTATACTTAATTTTTTTAATCCTACTAAGAACTAACATTTTGATATCTCTATGTCCACTGCCTCAAGTATATCTGGCCACTGTTGGCATTGTTCTGGGGTCTTTTGTTATTTATGCAATTCACATAACAGTCCCATATAGAATGAGAGACCAATACTAACTTGTATTAAAGAGTGTTATTCTTCTGGAAGGTCATCTGACAAAAGGAAAAGAAAGCTACAACAGTAGTAACTAAATATATAGTAAACTCATTTTTGGTTTGTTTTTGCATGCCAAATAAGACATTTCTTTTAGCCAATAACATTATATTAAATGTTTTCCAAAATCCAATGTAATTGATAAATGTAAACTCAAAAAGCAAACCAGAACATCGAAAGAGCAAGAAATAAACTTTCTGTGTGCATATACACTTGGCTATCGTATGACCAACAGGAAGTCCGAGAGCAGTTTTAAAAATCACCTTCATGGTGGTTTCCTAGATGAGGAAAAAAACTGCTTTTGGGGTAAACCAGGAACGTAATAGTCCAGAGACTTGTAGTTTGACTGGCAGTGGCAATATCATAGAATGTGTGAGGGTGTGACGAGTTGTGTGGCAATATCATAGAATGTGTGAGGATGGGACGAGTTGTGGTTTCAATCTCCAAACAAGGGTCAGAGTTTTCTTTTTCTACTGACTTGCTAATACAATACTGTGTTCATGGTCTGTATTGCTTTGAATGTTTGTGTGTTTAAAAATCACCTTCAAGGTTGTTCCCCAACTGAAAAGAAAAGCTGCTCTTCAGAGAAAGAAGCACCTAATTAGCCAGAGACTCCTTGTTAGCCCAGTAGTAGTGACAACTGCAAAGAGTGCAGGAGGTCTTAGTTCAATCTCCATACAAGGGTTCGCATTATCTTTTCTTACTGAGTTATTAATATAGTTCATATTTTTACACAAAGTGGGGGGGGGGGCTTCAAGATTCATCACTTGTGATTAAACAATGTCCCTCACCATGGATAAAATATGAATTACACTGATAATGATTCACAGCTGCAGTATCTCCAACAAGTATGAGCACTTAATGAAAGTGTACAGTATCATCCGGGCGTAGAAAAAAAAATAGTCTGGCATTTTCATTTGTAAAAGACATCAATCAAGGCAAGATTCGCCAATAAAACATAACACAGTTCACATAAAATTCTACCAGTTTTGCACTGAATGTCTCCTCAAGAGGGGGACAAAAGGACCATTTACAATAAAGTAATGCATCCAATTTAACACTGTCATGTGATAGTCGTAGTTAACTTTTTAAAGTGTAGAGATCAACAGTTAAGTCAAAAAAAGTATGTGCTAATGTAAAAACATATTTTAATGTACTTACTTTAAAACACTTTTTCAAAAATGTATACATATTAACCATGGGTGTGGAAGTACCTTTAACCTTATTTCCTTTGCATTTTATTTTCACGGTAATATCAGTTCCACATTCTCTGACATGGACATAAACATGCTACATCAGTACTTCAGAAAATACAGGAACATACAATACTAGGCAAGCAATTTGATTTCAGAGTATAAGCAAAGAGAAAGGGATATGGGAATCCTTACGGGAATCCTTAGTGAAAGACCTGCTCTGGTAGAATTTTTAGTAGAATCTAGAGCAGAAACTGCCATTAAAAAGGATACCTAGTACAGCATATAAAATATTGCATGATAACTATAGGAATCAATCAGAGGAGGTTAAAAAGGATTAGTAAGACATTGGATAAGCAATTCTCATGGAAACATTGGGAGGGCTTATACATGCCTCCCAGCTGTGCAACAAAGTCTAGAAGATTTAGGATTTTTTAGCTTGGAAGTGTTTGCATACGTATTTTTATACCCCAAACAAACTTCAGAGAATTTTTCCTTAGGTAGATGTCAAATATTGGAGGTGTGATGGGGAAGAAAGAAGTAACTGGAACATATGTTTTAGGAGTGCAGTGAGTTGGCAGACTTTAAAAATTTCCTACAAAGTACTTTGTCAGCAATACTGTGTGAACAAATAGACGTAACTAAGGAAATTATTTTTTGAGCTGCGATACAGCATTTGAATTGCCTGGACACAGTAAGGCTTTGTTAAGTTTTACTCTGGTGTCTGCCAAAAAAAGCATTATTAGAAAATGGAAATCAATGTCTATATTGTAACAAGCTAAAGGAACTGGAAGTAGGACCTTAAGAAAAGGGTAAGAGCAAATTACGTCGAAAAAATGAAATTGTAGGAACAATGCATGAAGAATAATGACTTGGAGGAGGAGTGAGGTTTGAGGGAAGGCAGAAATTGACCAATTTATATAATGTTGTACCGATGATAGTTATACAAAAGAATACATATGATGTATAATGTTTGTAATGGGGAATATGTCAATGTGGTTTGTTTTGTTTTATATAAATGCATGTTTACCTATGTCTTGAGTGATAATTCAATAAAGGTCTTAAAAAATATTAGACAAAACTAGCATGGGGACCACAGGATGCTAGCCATATACACATTTAAGCAGACAAACTTAAAACATTCTTCCACTGTTGTCAAGCACTTAATACTGCTTACCTCCCAAACAGAGTAGGGCTTTACATTATGTCTGGTGTAAATTTGTGTCTTTCCATCCAGTTATCAAGGCTAGCCTTAAAGGTAGACAAATCAATACTTCGTTTGGTTTGTAGTGGCAGCTTATTCTATAGTCTGGGAATATGCTATGTTAGGGACCTCTTCCTCCGAGTCTTGTTTAAGTTACATCTCTAGTGCAGGTTTTGTATTGGCACTGGTTATGTAAAGAAATAAAAGGCCAAATAGGATTAGGTCTTTTTTGTCTCAAAAAGAGGGTCAAACACAGGCAAATGACTGGTTCCAAACTCATGGATTAAAACCCAATGTCTAGAAATGCATTGCAGTCCTTTTGAGAAGATTGACAACCAGGCTAATTACTCTATCAGTAAGACACCCTTAAGAGCTGACCCAGTACCCAGACATCTGGGAACATATGCAGACAGTAATCTGACCTTGATCAACACATGGCCAAAGTAGTAAGAAAATAACAAAATCCCAGAATGTTGAATGTTATTTTCGCTAGACAAAAATATTGCCCTGGGAAAAACTACATTGTTCAGGATTTTCAATTTCATTATTTTCATCTCACAAAAATAAAGCTCGACATTTTGGGCTTTCAGTACATGAAAGTAGCTATATGTATATATATATATATATATATATATATATATATATATATAGTTCCCTATCAGAAGCCTGAAACACTATAAGCCTGAAAATCAAAATCCTGAAACCAAAAGCCTGAAAATTCAAAATCCCGAAAACCCAAAATCCTGAAACTCAAAATCCTGAAAACACAAATAATGCTAATATGTCACTATAAAGACACTAATATCTACCAACTGACCCTGTCCCTAACCCTAACCCTAAGGTCCGCCACTATCATACACTCACCTGACCCGCGCCCTAACCCTAACTCACTTAAACCGCCCCTAACCCCAATATTTGTCACTATTGCATACATGCCTAACCTGCGCCCTAACCCTAACTCACTTAAACCGCCCCTAACCCTAACATAAAACCAACCGCACACTTACCTGAACCCAAAGCATGACCTAACACCACAGGGCTAACAATAGCAAAGCCACAATGACGTCAGTATGTCCATTTTGTGTTTTCAGGATTTTGAGTTTCAGGATTTTGGGTTTTCGGGATTTTGAATTTTCAGGCTTTTGGTTTCAGGATTTTGATTTTCAGGCTTATAGTGTTTCAGGCTTCTGATAGGGAACCATATATATATATATATGTATACACACACACACACACACACACTCACATATATATATATATATATATATATATATATATATAAATGTATATGTGCATGTGTGCGTGTGTGTATATGTGTGTATGTGTATTTATGTATTTAGCTAGATAGATGTATGTAAATAAGCAATTATATAAATAAATGCAACGAGGCAGAACACTTTATGGGAGTAGTAATTTACTTAGGAAAGGGAACTACTGCATACAATGTTGTGTTTACTATTTGTTGAGGTATGCATTTCCACGAATCTAGGAGAGAACTACAAACTAACTTTATGTAATATTCATGAACAATGAAAAGTAAATAAAATGCTGAAATTGTGAGAAGAAAAATATTTTTTCTGTACAGCAATGAAGGAGTTATATGAAGTGGTGACTTAGAAGAATAAAATCCTGACTGTGACATAGACAACTAGGAATTTGCTGAGAAACTCCATGGTATAGAGGACTAAAACCATGAGTGTGACCTAGACAGCTTTTAATTGGCTGAGAGAATCCATGGTGTAGAGGAATAGATCCCTGAGTGTGACCTAGATAACTGGAAACTGTCTGAGAGAGTCAATGGTGTAGAAGAATAAAACCAGAGTGTGACCTACACAGCTTTGAATTGTCTGAGACAGGAATAAAACCCTAGGTATGGCCTAGACAGCTTAGAATTGGTTGAGAGATTCCAAGGTGTAGAGGAATAAAAACCCTGACTGTGACCTAGAAAGTTTGGAACTGTCTGAGAGACTCCATGGTATATAGGAATAAAACCCTGAGTGTGACCTAGACAGCTGGTAATTGTCTGAGAGAGTCCATGGTGTATACTGAGGAATAAAACCCTAAGTTTGACCTAGACAGCTTTGCATTGTCTGAGACAGGAATAAAACCCTGAGTGTGGCCTAGTTAGCTTGGAATTGGCCAAGAGACTCCAAGGTGTAGAGGAATAAAACCCCGACTGTGACCTAGAAAGTTTGGAACTGTCTGTGAGACTCCATGGTGTAGAAGAATAAAACCCTGAGTGTGAGCCAGACAGCTTAGAATTGCCTGAGAGACCCTATGATGGGGAGGAATAAAACTCTGACTGTGACCTAGACAGCTTGGAATTAGCTAATGACCTGGGTATTCTAAAAGCTAAACAGTGAAGACAAGAATGAGTGGCCAAGCTAAGCTCAGTCATCCCACTGGGAAAGAGTTGGTTTTGCCAACTATAGTGCGACTACCTAATGAAGAGAGAGATGGGTGCACGGCATGTAACATATGAGCCAGGGATGTGCACTTCACTCTGCCAAGACCCATCTATTTGTCAGCAGTCATACAGTATGTGCGGGAATGCACTTGCACATATAGAAGGCACAGAAGGCTTTGGTATCTTAAAGTGTACATGTCAGCTACCAGGGAAGTTATTGGACTAGAAAACAGAAAATCCCTCAAGGCTGCCTATATGACAGCCACACCATGATGCACACTTGTCTCATTCTTAGGAAATTAATTGACACAGCTACGGTGTTTTTTAGAAGTGTGCTAGACAGTTGACAGGTATGAGAACAGAAAAAAAAGTTTAAACTGATGTGGTATGGAAGAATGAGAATGTGAAAACAATGTAAATAGTATGGATAGTAAGTTGGTTAGGGATATCTTGTACAAAGCTAGAATGATGGCTGAGAATCAGAAAATAAATACAGAACCACGCTGTATATATAAGTATATAGCAAACAGAAAACCCTTATCTGATTTGTAGGACAGGGATTAATGTGACAAAAGTTAAAATTTAACTAGTCTGGCTTTCACATCATATGTATGTATATATATATATATATATATATATATATATATATATATATATATATATATATATATCAATTATACCGCATTATGAGGAGTAGTTGAGAGGTATATTGAGAATATGCATAATGATGCATACCTCTCAACTACTCCTCATTATGTGGTAAACTCCTTATTTTGAATCCTAAAAATTCCACATTCCATGCTGTCCTATACTTTATGTCAGACATGCATTCATTGTTAAGTATATTTTTAGCAAATATCCAGGTAAATATTACTGAATCATCTTCATTTATCAAAATAACTTCTTGTAAATATAAAGTACCACATTTTAACAATGATTTGAGCTCCTTAGTCGAAGTTACTAATAATTGCTCCAGATTTTCCCATTTATTTCACAAAGGTAGCTTTCTACAATTTGGAGATAGAAAGTTGAGATCTACATCATAATTATATATTGGTTGAAACTAAAGAAGAAAAATAAGTAATGAAGTGAAGACGGATAGGAGGAATCAGTTATGGTAATTGCAAACTGATATTAAGTATATATCTGATCAAAAATATTGGTAGTTGGAAAAGGAAAATAAAACGGGACAGACATTTATATCACCATTGTGTGAAAGAGAAAATGGCTTCCCTACAGTTGGATGAGGTGAAGCTGCTCAAGCATTAGTAGCGTAATGAAAAAAAAAAGATAAAAGGCTGAACGCTGTTTCTCATGGGATAGAATTGCCAGTGTGGTTTTTAAGTTTGGGCCAATAATGATTCACTTGTTTTTGGACATTTTGTCCCTCTTTGACTTGATGCAACCATGGAGTTGCTATATATGTTTAGGGGTCTGGTGGGTGCAAAGGAACAAAAACACAATTAAATTTGATTTGTGTTTTCCCTCCTGTGTTTTGGGCATTTTTGTGACCTTTCAACTCATCAGCTTAGAGGAAGTTGATGTTTCTCAGTAGAAACAGAGAAAATGTAACATGAGTCGGAAGTCTACAAAGTGAATATGAATAAATAACTAATGGAAAATAATAAGCATGATATGATAAGCAACTGGGAAGGGAAGGAAAAGAGAATATATATATTTAGTATGAGAAAAGGATGGAAGGAATGATTACATGAAACAAGGTAAGTTAGAAATACTGAAAAAATCTGTCCACTTTTATGAGTCATGAAGAAAGAATAAATCTGTATGGAATTTGTCAATGAGAAGAATGGAGAAGGGAAACGGACAACATGAGAAAAGTAACAACTGTACAAACATTTTTTTATTAACTGTATGAAACAGGGAGTGAAGTGAATGAAATCGGGAGACTCTAAATGCTTTAATGAAAAAATAGTTAAAAAGGCAAACCAGATAGGGCTAGTGAGGCCTTTACATTAATGGTGCTGGAAATTGTATGAACAGATATCAGAATGCCATCAATACTCCAAATAGATGGCCTGGTTTCTTTATACTCTACGTCAATGGAGAACATTTAGAAAGAAGATTTTCTGGATATTTAAACTGATAGCTATTTAAAAGTGGGTGTCCTGAATTGATTGCTGTATTGGTTTGGTTTCTATGAAAAGGAATCAGAAATATGACATTGGGAAGTGGATTAGTTGGATTATTATAAGGCATTGTGTCAGTAATCAGGAGTATAGCAAAGTTCTTTTAAGATGTATAAAAAGAAATAATGTGTCTTTAAGATGAATACAGTTTTTGGGGGTAAGTGGTTACAAAAACACAGTTTTCTCATAATGCAGTTGCAGGAAGGCAAGACAATTACAATAGAATGTTTCTCTGATGCAATTTGTTTAATAGATTTTAGAAGACAGTAGAAAGAGTAGTCAAGGAAGATTAGAGAGAGCTAGTGAGAAGAGTGAGTTAAGGGCAGAATGTAGATTAAGGTATGAGAAGTAGGGGATGTTTAAGGAGGGAGAGTACAATGGCAGGACCAGTGACTTTTAAAGTGCTCTTTGGTGGCTGTCTTAAATTGTTTAGGATGTGTAAGGTTCCTGATTTCTAGTGGGAGCCTATTCCAGGCAATAGTGGAGTGATAGCTGTACATGTTACATTCAAATTTAGACTTGGGTTTGTAGAGTTGTAGTAGGTCTTGGTCAGAGCTTCGGAGAAGTCTGCAGGGAGAATAATGGGAGATGAGAGGGGATAGTGTTGGGCAGTAGGAAGCCTGGTATTGGATAGAATGAATGATCTGGAGCTGAGACAGAAGAAACTGGTGGGGTAATTCAAGCCAGTTTAGGTGTTTTAGAGAGAGACAGTGGTGGGATTTGTAGGTTTGCTGGACAGCAGATCTAGCTACCATGTTGTAGCTAGATTGGAGTTTGGTTAGGAGTGTTGAGTTAAGATTTGTGAGAATTTGAGAGTTGTACATTAGACTGGGTAGAAGGTAGGTAGGTATTTGCTTACCTTATTTTGTTTTCATTGCCTCTATATTCCAACTCCCTGAATATCCTTCTCCTATGTGTTCTGTCACTCACTCTCTTTTCTCCCATTTTGTTATACAGCTTCATACAACCCCAGCTGTCTCACCAATATACCTCTTATGAGACACATTGCTTTCAGCTGAAAATAACAACACTATGGCTATCTGAATACTTTATAAAATATTTAATGCAATTCTCCCTCTTTCAAAAACTGATGTGCATTACTGCCCTTCAAATATTAATGTCACTCTGTCTGTTACTGCTGTTTGTACATTGGTGCTTTTTTCCCCATGCTTTCACTTACAATGGGTCCTATGCCAAATTGAAAATTTCCAGTAAACAAATGCACTAAATAAATAAATTTAATATCTACTGTTTTTAGTAGCATTTAAACAAGTGTTGATCAGTTATTTCACTTTCTTTACTGGCAACTGAATTGTGTTGTACTGTCACTTGACTATATTCATTAATTACTGTATTGTTTCCATGTGCTCAATCTACTGTTTTTCCTCCATTTCTGTTAATTATGACTTAGTAACAAAACTGAGAAATAAATGGTTTGCCACTTTAATGACTGCCACAATTAACGGGAAACCAAGGGCTCTTTGATGAATTAATGGTGCAGTTAGAAAATGAGGAAAGATTATACTTTGTTATTCAAGTATTACATGTGGTAAACATAAGTTAATAAAGGAAGGTATGATTCATAGATTCATAGATTTTTGTACTAGGCTAATTGCCCTTGTGAGACATTTTAAGCCTAGTCAATTATCTCCTGTGAGATTCAAACCCTGCACCTTGTGTTTGTAAGGCAAACACCTTAACCATTAGGTTAATGAATAAAGAGATGTGTTATGAAGTTTTAATAGTGATGGTGTACTCTGATTGTTAAGATGTGCTTTTTTGTTTTACAGTTAAGAATATAAATGAAAGAACGCAATGAACATAATAAGTAATGCAAATGAAGAGAAAGACTAGACCTAATTAGAGTGGTAAGAGGAGTAAGGCGTAAGGCATCTGTTAAACTTCGATTGATTTTTTGTTGCTTTCAGTATTTTACAGTTCTCTGTCTCAGGTGATGTGTGATTGCATCATGGAATTACCTTTTTAAAAACATTTAAAAAGCTGTTTTTAAAGCAGAAATGTGATGGCGATTAGCAGATGGTATAACTTTAGGTTTAAACTGCAGTGTGTTCATTGTTTACGTATCTCTGTAAACTCGGTTCGTTGTATCTCGACATTTAGGAAACATGGCACTAAAATACGTTTGACTTTAATATGAAGAAATGGGAAAGGAAAGCAATGGAAAACCTTGTCAATATGTGACAGAAAAGTAATATGTGCTGCATTTATACAAAGTTTTGACATTTTGCTGCTATAAACAGATTATATAAGTGTGAATGGTATTCCTAGGATTGTACACATTAGGCATGATCACCGTTACTTTATTTTATTTCAGTTCTTTACATATTAAGTTACTTAAAGACAAATATGAAAAAATACCCATTTATTTTTTGTCTAAATAATACCTTTTTATCCTTCCGCCTGGTCACCCAACAGAAGAGAACAACATCAGTGCCATCATGTGATGAAGGAACATTGCTTTACTGCTTCATCTTAAAGATGGCAGTTGTTATCTATGCAGCATCCTTTTTCAAGCATTCACATCCGGCAAGTTCTGTAAAGTATGTGTTACTAAGTAAGCCAAATAAATCACTGTGACAACAAATTCTAAACCCAACATAAATGTTTTTAGTGCTTCACAGAAGATGGCCATAAAACAAAGATTAAAAAAAAAAAAATAAAGGCATAGGTGTTGAAAACCAGCACAGTCATGAACATGCATTTCATGTTCAGAGTGCAGTTTTACTTGATTAATCAAATCCTTCAATATAGGATCCTTTGCAGCACCTAGTGCATGCAATGTCTTAATTTACAAATGCTAGACAAGTGCATGCAACGTCTTCATTTACAGATGCTAGACCAGTGCATGCAATGTCTTCATTTACAGATGATAGACAACTGCATGCAACGTCTTCATTTACAGATGCTAGACTAGTGCATACAATGTCTTTATTTACAGATGCTAGACAAGTGCATGCAACATCTTCATTTACAGATGCTAGACAAGTGCATGCAACGTCTTCATTTACAGATGATAGACAAGTGCATGCAACGTCTTCATTTACAGATGCTAGACAAGTGCATGCAACGTCTTCATTTACAGATGCTAGACAAGTGTATGCAACGTCTTCATTTACAGATGCTAGACCAGTGCATGCAGTGTCTTCATTTACAGATGCTAGACAAGTGCATGCAATGTCTTCATTTACAGATGCTAGACAAGTGCATGCAATGTCTTCATTTACAGATGCTAGACAAGTGCATGCAATGTCTTCATTTACAGATGCTAGACAAGTGCATGCAACATCTTCATTTACAGATTCTAGACTAGTGCATGCAATGTCTTCATTTACAGATGATAGACAAGTGCATGCAACGTCTTCATTTACAGATGCTAGACCAGTGCATGCAATGTATTCATTTACAGGTGCTAGACAAGTGCATGCAACATCTTCATTTACAGATGCTAGACCAGTGCATGCAACGTCTTCATTTACAGATGCTAGACTAGTGCATACAATGTCTTCATTTACAGATGCTAGACCAGTGCATGCAACGTCTTCATTTACAGATGCTACACCAGTGCATGCAGTGTCTTCATTTACAGATGCTAGACACGTGCATGCAATGTCTTCATTTACAGATGCTAGACAAGTGTATGCAACGTCTTCATTTACAGATGCTAGACCAGTGCATGCAACGTCTTCATTTACAGATGCTAGACAAGTGCATGCAATGTCTTCATTTACAGATGCTAGACTAGTGCATACAATGTCTTCATTTACAGATGCTAGACCAGTGCATGCAACGTCTTCATTTACAGATGCTAGACTAGTGCATACAATGTCTTCATTTACAGATGCTAGACAAGTGCATGCAACGTCTTCATTTACAGATGCTAGACCAGTGCATGCAGTGTCTTCATTTACAGATGCTAGACCAGTGCATGCAACGTCTTCATTTACAGATGCTAGACCAGTGCATGCAGCGTCTTCATTTACAGATGCTAGACCAGTGCATGCAATGTCTTCATTTACAGATGCTAGACCAGTGCATGCAACATCTTCATTTACAGATGCTAGACCACGTCAGTGGACTGTGCCCACTCCAGAGAATGTGTAACAAAATACTCAGAATCTAAGTGCAGTTACCATTCTCCTTCCTGCGCCAGTGTCTCATACTATTTTCATTATTATTGATGTAGTCATTGTGCAGCTCAAGTCAACATTCACAAATGTTTGTTGTGAGTCTTCAGTACTGCAGCCAGCTCAGTACTTCAATCATAGTACTTACTAGGCATTAATGACAAGAACTAAGATGCTGTCCACAAGCCACTATGATGTACTTTTACTCAGAAAAGGAATAATAAAGCAGACATTGATTAGTGCTGGAGTATGCACTGAGCAGACACCAACATAAACTTGACCTGTTGTGAGTCATAAGCCCAACAGGAAAGTGCCTTATAAGCTTCCATGTGCTGTAACATCTATTCAGTGCATAACACAGCATGTGTTACTGCACTTACAAATTGACATTTTTTTTGTTTGGGGTCACTGTGGGACCTTATTTCAGGTTTGTGTTGAAAATAGTATATTATACAATGACTCCCTATTACTATTCGACAATGTGCATGCTGATTGGCCCAGCCCAACCAGCGTGCCCATTGTAAATCCCACAATATACCAACGGAAAAAGTTCCAGTCACCCAAACTTTTTTTCCGTTGGTATAAAGTGACCCAAAACCTTTTTTTTTTTTTTTTTACAATTAAAAAAAAAAGACAGAGAGAAAACGGAGCAATGGAGACTTTCTTTTCTCTGTTGCTTCCATTTCAAAGCATTGATGTACTGGGTATGTGTGGGAATGCAAGTCCCATACACATGTGCAGTACATCAAAATGAAGAAGCAGTATACCACAACCGGCAGAAGAACAGTAATCTGCCGTTATACAAAGACATTATTTAAGAAAAGTAAGTATTTTTTTCTTAAATAATGTCATTGTATAATAACAATAACCAACTCCGTCGTTGTGGTATATTGAAGATTTACCCACGGTTGCCTTTGTTTAATCACTTAGGCTTTGCCCTCGTGATTAAACCACACCAACCATGGGTAAATCTTCAATATATCACACCACATCATTGGTTATTGCTTTAGTACACACCTGTATTAGTGAATCATGTTGCTTGGTTTTCTGATCCTATTTCAGACAGACAGACAGAGACACACACACATGTCTAACACCAAAGCTTGTTAGCTTACAGGGCATAGGGACATAAATGTATCATCTGACAAATTGCTCAGAGTTACT
The DNA here is from genome assembly GCF_019279795.1 of Protopterus annectens. Taxonomy (NCBI): domain Eukaryota; kingdom Metazoa; phylum Chordata; order Ceratodontiformes; family Protopteridae; genus Protopterus; species Protopterus annectens. Next base: position 938,504,762 of record NC_056729.1, read on the forward strand.
GTCCAAATTAAACTTTCATAACTCAGGTTAACACATGTTTAAGCTACATCATTTTGTTCTCAGGCCACAGGTGTGTCATAATAATTGAAGCACAACCACACTAGTAAACCATTGCACCAGTTGTGTTGCCTTCAACATATAGGCTTCTGTTCAAATGTCTACTACAGTAAAACACTAAGTTTTATAAGCTATAAAGCTATGTGTCCTATGTGTCACACTCTTTTCATTTGCAAAACATTCCCACGCAAAGAGTTAACAATGTCAGGTTACTTTGAAATGTCTCAGGCTGGCTCCTGGCAGCTTTTCAGCTGTGCCTGTGAGTGACAGCAAGTATGCATGGGAAACAGTACAAGGGAAATACAGTAATACAACTGCCTACTTAAAAACACAAATGAAGGCCGTGCCCTGCTCATCTTAACTGTAATCTCAATACCATAGGGAGGGGTTATATGCAAGGGAAAGGGGACTTTTTTCAGCCAGAAAGTCTTCTTGTGCCAAAGCTAATTTCTAGCACTGAGTTGAGAATGCCCGGAAATAAACTGCCTTCACAGTCTACAATGAAGGCAAGGTATTCACAGCCTGCTTTCTTTTTGTCTGGGGTCTTGACAACCTTACATTGCCATACAAAATCAGTGCAGTATTCATGTTGGTGTCTGACTTGCTGAAATTACAGAATATGCATTAAATAAAGAAAAGCAAAACTAGGGAAAGGTTAAACCATGACTTTGTCAGTTTAAATGCTTGCATAGGAAGCCTCTGTCCTGAAACCAGTCATGAGCACTCATACAGACCAGTCATGAGCACTCGTACAGACCAGTCATGAGCACTCATACAGTAGCTGGGTGATACAGATCCTCCCAGCTATCTTGTCACCATTACATTGCATTTTAATTTGGAAGACTACGCACAGCATATTTTAAAACAGCCATACCAAATTAGGGAGTGGTGAAACTGTGTGTTTGCTAGTCTGAATATTACAGTAAGAGTTTGCTTTCCTGGGAACATATATTATTTAGTACATGCACAACCAGTACTTAGCTGTTAGATCTTCAGTCCATGGTTTAATGTAAAACTGCATCCTTTTTTACTCAATCAGTAAATACAGTACTGAGAAACGAAAACCATACATTCAGAAATCAACTCATCAAAAACAACAGCATGTAAACTTTGGCAGTAATTGATATAATCATCCTTCACTGTGTAGTTCTACAATCATCCTTTGTTGTGTAGCTCTACAATGCCTTAGACTATGGACTGCCAAACTCTTGTCACACTGAGCAGACATAGACATCAAAACAAGCACTTTTATCTTCTCCATACAAAACACATAGTGACACCCCATAGACCCACACCCATGACAAACACAGACACAGACTAGAAGTACTTAACATTTGACATACCTCATTACTGTTTTATTACCAATTTATATATTTACAATTGAGTGGGTGAGTTGTTTTAATGAACATTTTCAGTCACAGCCTGGGGCACATGGCAATTATGTGCATTAATAGATGCAGGTACACTGAAAACATTCAAAGCACAGCAGTTTGACAGAACAGAGATTCAATAATATGCTTAGGTGGTACAATCTAGCAACTAAGTCATGCATCCAATATATACTAGGTTAACCTATCTAAGAATTGTTAGTAATATACACAATATGTATAACAGAGTAAGTCATACAGAATTGTTAGTTTTTTACAATACATTTACAAAGTCGCTAAACATGGAGGTTCACTCATTTAAGATATTGGGAACATAAACAATGATCTTGTCAAGCATTTGTTGGATTGCAAGGTGGTATTTGGCCAGCCTTTCTCTCTGAACATGTACATTTGGATCATTTTTGCAGAAGGAATTTGGGGTGCTTATAGAACAAAACAAATATACTTATTTAAGGTGTTTGCAATTAAACGTTAACATTTGGTGAGCACTACCTTTCTGCATTCAGCCTGATCCCACATTAACACTGGTATACAATGCAGTTAATATTTTCTGCCCTTCTTGAGCCTTACCTGAAACAGGTGCAGGTGTCCACATGAAGGATGGCCTCACTGTTTTAGAAATGCATTAGTCTTTTCAGAACACCATTGTTCTTAAATGTTGAACAAAAACAGTTGTCATACAGTGTAGAACATACACTGAGAAGGAGGAGTCTTAAAAACAAAGGAGAGCTAGTTAAGGCCATGACTTTTACCAGGCAAAAACTACCCTGGGCAATAACACATGTGCAGCAGTTAGTGGAGTACATGCAGTATGCAGTACTGATTACTGGTAGTTCCTTACCAATAGTAGCATAAAGCATGATAAAAAAGAGTCCTGATAGTTTGACAAATAAACTGTCATTTAAACAATATACCTCTGAAATTCATTCTTACACCTTTCAAGTGTTTTGCAGGGTGACTTTGCACCACTGCATCCCCCAGCATGGGGCTGCACTCCAATCCCCATCACTGCTACTTATGTGCAATGGCTTTGAGATCATTGTACCTCAGATAAGACAGTGGTCTTGTAGTAAGTACACATTTTCCTACCTGCACTTGTGGTTTTACAGTTCCAAGACATAAGACAGGCACCTGATATAGGTATTAACAAAGATGCAACATTATCGCACAGTCAAATGACACAGTGAGGCAGCATTAATCACAAACCATTAATGTCAGAAGACTCTACAAAGTCACAAGCAAAAGCAATTTAATAAAACAGACTCACAAATACACAGACTTGGAGGAAAAATGTGACATATTTTTTGGGGAATCCTGATTTTCAGTAAGGTTCCCCAGTCAGCCATGGAGTTGGATGACGGATTATAAGGTGAAACCAGTCTGCCTACACTATTATAGCCATGGAAAAAAAGGTGTAGCTGCTGATCGCTTTTGGTGAGAGACAAACGGTGTCATAAGGTGAGCCCCAGTGGAATGTTAGGGTTAGATGGGAGAGTACAGCTCTATCCATGCACAACCCCCCTTTTCCCATTTTTGCACATGAAGCTGGGGTGTCACCTCAACAGTTAAAATCATCTTGAGGAAAGGTGCACAACTTTTTTAACTCATTAAAGCCTAGTGATGCCTACAGGCATTTCTCTAGTTGCATCCTAGTAATGCTTTAAGGCAGCTAATATAGTCTCTTCAGATTTACATTAATAATTCCAAAACTGTGCTGCATACAAGTAATTAAAATATTTAATCTTAAATATTACATGATGGACTGTACAACTCCAATAATCCTTGGCCGGTATCTGGTGCAGGTAAAGAGATATTAATTGTTGTTCATATAGTATTTATTTATATTGTCAAGTTCCACATTTCTCTAAATATCTCAACAACCAAGTGGCACAGACAAAACTATTTAGCCTCATATGAAATCTCTAAAATGAATGAATAAAATGCTACTCACATAATGTGCATAACTTGTGTGGTTGCTGTGATATTAAAAGTTGTTTACAAAATATTACAAACTGAATAGTGTTTACAGTGACTTATAAAATCCAGTTTAACACCTAGAACCTAAAAGATAGTACCACTTATAAAAGTAGCTTGTACTGAAGAGTTTGCCATTAATACTTCTTTACTAATCTCCTTAGTTCCAGAGATATAAATATTTGTATGAAATGTGAGGACATAACCTGATTCTATTAAAAAGCTTAACCTACACAAACTTCCAGAGCTCTACTGGAGGCAAGATTCAGACTGAGTGGTTTCATAAATTAACAAAGAAACTGTAAGGTAAAGTGCACGCTGAAAGAAGTCAATGTAAAGTGAGCAGACCAGAAGCAACTGGACATCTTCACTCAGAATTGTGGCTGTAGCATTCTGCACCAAGTGTACCCTGTGTCTTGTGATCCCAGAAATACTTAAGTGGAATATACTGCAGTTGTCAAATCTGCTACATTTAAAAGATCAGATGACTGTAATTAGTGGCTATGTGCCTCTTGTGGATGTTTTATAGCTTACAAAAGCTCAGGGTTAATGACTTATTTTTATTAACCAAGAAAAGCCTACAAGTGTTCCTTTTCAGGGGCAACCCAGTAGTACTGTCTGGCCAAGTGACTTGCTCAACGAGTCACACAGTAAGCAAATAGGGGCAGAGGGGGTCAAATCTTGGACTACATGCAAGAAACATGTCAACAGCCCATTGCCTTAATTATTAATTTATTTATTGATTCTTTAATCCTCTGCACTAACTGCCATTTGATGAAAGCAAACATGTTATTTTCAGAAAACAAACACATCATTTTCCACTAAGCAAAATATCAGTTTTCATAACAATATTAATTTTTAACAAAAACTGACAATTTCTTGTTAAGGCAAACATCCTTCCATTGGGACTGGGTCTGGTCACCATAAACTGTCAAGCTGGATTGCAGTTGCTTATCTAGATATTAATTCTGACCAAATGATAATGGGTCAGTGAGGTACAACCACACATCTTGTTCTCAACAGTGACATCACAGATTACTTGGTTTTCTCTAATTAGCATGTTACTGGAGAACAAGTGTGAAAGGACATGGAACCCCATGGTAGACCATAAGGCAATGACAAAGGTAAAAAGGGAAAATCTTTATGAAGTGCACATTACAGTGCTACAAATATATAAGACAATATTTTGCAGATCACATTAAGAAGCACTTATGATCTGTGTAGCTCTGGAAAGCATATAATGTACTCTGATGTTCAGTATACCAAAATATGAGAATGCATCAGTTTATCTCAGAGGAGAACGGTGCTCCCCTTCTTTGAACATAATTGACCTTGTGCCACGCTAATGAGGGCTCTACTAGAGCTACAGTGGGAATGAAAGCTCAGTAAGAGAGATTTATGGATGGATAAAGTCTATCGGTTCCCATTAAACTGTTCAAACCCACCTCCTTAGTCAACTTCACAAAAAAAGTGAAGGGTTGATGTGGGACTATAACTTCCATGAAACTTGGGATATAAAATCTTTAGCTTAAACTGTAGTTCATAATATCATTTTTTAAAGATGCCAAATACACTTACTAAGAAACTCCTTAGCACTACTTCATGGAAACTCAAACTACGAGACACAAGCAAGATATAAACACAAATGTACTGGGTTTGAATCACAAGGACAGCTGGTGGGACAACAGCAGGTAAACACTCCAAGACCTTTGTCCGATGGAAATCACTACAAATTACTGATACTTAGTGGATAAACATTGTCTGCATTCTGGTAACAATTAGCATGTGCTAAAGGGTAACCATAGCATAGGCACTGATATAGAATGACAGGTCTACAAGGAAATATGTAAACATCTTACTCATTCTGTGTGAAATATGGATCCAGACTGTTGGACACATGAATCCATATGCCTGTCATAAAAAGTTGTACAACATCAGACAACTTTGCTGCTGTTTCATTTGTTTTTAGAATAAATAGAGCTGTTGACAATGTGTACTACAAATATCAGACCTTTAGTTCTCATGCATAGTCCCTGGGGAATAATCTCATAACTTACACCCTTAACCTTCAGGTAAAATTCATCACCACAAAATACAATAGGAAGTCAAAGAATAAAAGCTATTGCTGTACAGTGTGCAGCACTTTCTGTAACTCTGAGCACAGGTAAACAAACTACTCAATGCATTACTTGATTCTGGGACTCAGAGAAGATCCAGTTTACTTACCACCAGCTGGCACTGTGTGGTCCAGGGGTTAATATAAAATGGTTCTGAAATGGAACTTAACAGAATAATGATTCCATTAGCTGACTAGATCAGCACTGACCAGTGTAATAGGAAGAGAGATGACCATAATTAGGGTGTTGCCATAACTAATCATATTAAAAGAAAAGCTTAAGCCAATCTGAAATGATTTGTCATCTAGAACAGTCCTTATCTCAAACATTAGAGGATTTTGCATTATTTATAGCTACTGTTATTACTAGGCCCGCAGTGGTTCATAGGTTCATACTAGGCTATCTGCCCTAGGGCATTTATAAGCCTAGCCAGAGTGTGTTTGGCTTTCGCCACCCATTTTAAATGAATTTTGCTATGCCCTTTTTCAAGGTTAGTATACTGTGCCTCTGTCTAACAGTGACACAGAAGTGATACCCGGGGTAAACCTACTATCTCCCATCCACTCATCAAGATTCCTCTTGAAGAGAGTCAATGAGGGACTGGGATTTTATTCCAGAGTGAAGGGAGCCTCTGGGTTATGAATCTGTCCCTCCAGCATGTCCTATTTATTTCAGTGCTGAGGTTCAAGTCTCTCGAGCGCATAGCTCGATGGGATTTGGATTTTCTGAGGTGCAGCATGTCCATTAATTCCGGGTTGGACATGGCTTTATACGTCAGGCACAGATCGCCTCTGAGCAGGTGGTATGCCACTGAGTAGAGCTGGAGTTTCTTTAACCGGGCAGCATATGGCATCTGTTTGAGCCCTTTGATCCTCTTGGTGAGGTACTTTTGGGGTCTTTCCAGTTGCTGCAGGTGTCTGGTAAGGTACATCCCAAAAGGAGCATTGTACTGGTGCTGCAGTAGCGTTGTCGCCTCACAGTAAGATGCTGTCTGGTTCGATTCTCAGCTAGAGCATCTTCTGCGTGGAGACATGCGTGAATGGGCGTACCTTCGTTGAAGGTAATGCGTCAGGCCTGGCAAGCCGATACGTAAAAATCAACTGCCAATCATTAGCGGACCGGAGTTCCGCTGTGGTGACCCCTAACCGGGAAAAGCCAAAAGACAAAAAGACATAGCTACTGTTATTACCCTGAATTGTGGTCCTAGGATTGCCATTTCTTGCATGGAGATAAAGACTGCTGGCTTCTGCAATAAAATATGTTCAGTATTAATCCTCCTCAGGCTAGAGGAAACTAACAGAAAAGAATAAACTTGCTAAAGACTCCAAAGTCATACATTGTAACCATATAGTCAAAAAATCTGGAATTATTAGGAGAATGCAATGCTACTCATGGCAGTCCAGATAACTGTTAAATCGTAGAAGGATCAGAAGCAACCATAAAAGCAACACTGCCTATTCTGGTAGTTAATACAAGGAATGTGATATAAAGAACCAGTTGGGAAAGGCTCCATTACTTAAAGTTACTGTTCAGTGACTTTTTATTAAATGGATTAAGACAGTAGATGTAAGCACATCCAACAATATACCAGCTATTTCATGGTGAGATGTTGAGCTGCAGGATGGTACGACTCATCCAAATCATCTCCTTATCAGTGCTGCCTGGCCTTGTCATTGTGTCACCAGAGCTGATGCCAGCTGATGCTCTGTGGTGCAAAGGACAGTGCATTGGACTTCTAGTAGGATAAGGAAAACCAATTTAAAATAGTATGTATTTTTCCTTCTCTGTTCCTTATTTCCTACTAGTAGCACATTTGGTTTGCACAATGTGTATTTCCCATAGCCTAAGAAAGTGTGATCTCTCTTTTTAAATATAGAAGGACATGTAAGGATATGAAATGTCCCTGTGTATAATATTTCTTAGAGCTTGTATCCCCTATGCCAGCAAATCATAAAATGAAACTACAGTCTGTTTAAAAGAAGTAGCCGATTTAAACTATAATGTTGTTGTTGCTGTTGTTGTGTCTTTCGGCTTTTCCCGGTTAGGGGTCGCCACAGCGGAACTCCAGTCCGCTAATGATTAGCAGTAGATTTTTACGTGCCAAGTTGCCAGCCCTGACACACAATCTTCAACGAAGGTACACCCATTCACGCATGTCTCCACACAGAAGACACTCTAGCTGGGAATCAAACAGGACAACGTCTTACTGTGAGGGAAGCAGAAATCACAATATAGACAGATAGGAGATGTAAGCTGACATCCTATATTTGTGCTCTGTGTTGTTTATGGGCTGGTACAGTTAATGGCTTGTCCTTAACAAGTGGCAGAGCAGGTTTCATTATTTTTGCTGTGGGAAAGCAAACCAACAGATAATGTAATGAAGCCACAAAGCATGGCTAATGAATTAAAAATATATCCAAATGTAAGCTTGGCCTTTGTTTTCTTTCTTTTCTCTGGTTGGAAAAACTTAATGGGTTATCTGTAAAAAAGGTCTGTGGTCTGCCTGTGTTTATTTTTAATATTTCTCTAATTCAGATTAGTCAGGACTTGTATTTCTTAGTAAGAGATAGCTAGGGGTCTAGTTATCTGTAGGTTAGACTTCCTTTGCATATTTAACCTGTAACTGCACTGTTGCCATATTGTTTATGTGAAGTTTATTTATTCAGCTTTATGCTCTTGTGGCTGGTCTTTTTATTATATATGTATTATTGCTCTTTAGTGGATAATTATCTCTTACCACTGGTTAACTAGCTGTGACTCCTCATCTCCACTTAGTTAGATTATTTGGGTCTACTACCAGAGAAAATATTAAGATGTATGACTTCATATTTTGTTTAATTAAAAACAGCAGGTGATTGGAGGTCTCTGTTTCCAGAGCAGTGGCATTACTGCCATGTCAGAAATCTGTGGGGAATTGAAGAATTCTGCAAACCGTCCCACATGAGCATGTGTGTGTGTGTGTGTGTGTGTGTGTGTGTGTGTGTGTGTGTGTGTGTGTGTGTGTGTGTGTGTGTGTGTGTGTGTGTGTGTGTGTATGTAAATAATAACTTGTGTGAAAGGTTGTTACTGTGAATAAGGAGATCTGGAGTACAATATCAATGACTCAACTCAGAAGATGGCCAGTGTGCAGTCTAATCTGGGGTTGGATGTTCAAAGTTCATACCTAGGACATCACTGCATATTGCCCTTTATGTTCTTGGCCCTTGGCAGTTAGCATTTTGTGAACTGATTGTTGAGTTAGACTTGTGTGCATTTTCTTCCTGCACTTTAACCTGCTTAGTAAGAGTAGTATGACTTGGGAGACCATCCCTCCGGTGGTAGCTTGGTCCTTTTCTTTATAACTGGGTAGCAGGACTTGTCACCAGTCATCACACTGTGGTGGCAATTGACACCTTTTTATTGCATATTTAGCTGGCACTGGTGGGATTCAAATCACATCTGGGCTAACTGTCGCAGGCTCTGCTGTAATAATACTGCCCACTACACACTTTCACATCCTGCATTTTAGGGTTTCTCAGTCACATTTGCAGTTCTTCCTCCCTTGCTGGTAAAGCCACGAGGAGTCCTTATTTAGGACATAGGAAACAGAGTTATCACCAGGGTAAGCTTTTTGGTTTGTAGCCTTTCTGATGAAACCCACACTGCTCCATTTCAACCAGGGCTGCAACCCAAGGTCAGAAACAAAACAAACAAAGGACTGGGTCTGGGTTTCTCAGAAAGTTGACTATTAGATGGACAACACATATCATTGATTCAAATCCATGAAGAGCTGGGTAGTCCCAAATGAGAGTGGCAGCGGGGCACATTGCTATGCTGGCATGACTGCACAAAAACAACCCCTTTTCACAGTCATTGTGAATCTAGCACACACACTTCCTACTTATTGATATATTGCCTCTAAGGTTTGAAAGTACTAGGGAACTTTATGAATGTTTAGTGAAAGAATCACAGACAAGAACTCAAGAAAGAAGCATGAACAGATCATGGTAAAGAAAGTCAGAGAAGGAACTGACTGCTTTACCACTTGACCCATGAAAGAAAATGAGCTTGTTTTACACAAAAAAACAAACAAATATAGTTTAACTCCCACCTGGCAAAGAATAAAGGCAATGTTTGGCTAGTTCAGTGGTGAAATCTGAGTCTGATATATATTTTTTTTGGCTTTCCACTTTTCTGATACATGTGAAATCTTTTTATTTGCTGCATGGACACCAGGTCCAAAAAAATAAAACTCTAATGTGGGGGAAGGACCAGACAGAAAGGCACCAGCACTTATTCTGTCAGTGAACTGACAGGACAGCTAAAGAATATCATACTGCCTGTGATGTAAAGCACTTCTTACTGGATTTCAGTCTGCGTTTGCACACTTGATTGTCTGTCTGAACAAAGACTATGAATTCACTTAACAAGCTTTAATGACTAACAATCCAAGACCATCTTCCAAGGCCTATGTTTGACCTAAAACCATTACAGAAGGGCTGCAAGGAAATGTTTATCTTGATGAAAATTCTTTAGAAATTTGGGAAATTCCTTCTTTGCATTAGTATAGCAATATGCAAAAGCTGTTACCAGAAGTCTTATCTGTTTCTTATTCTAAAATGATCAATGTACATATAAAACATCCTGACAGTCACACAATAACTTCTAAACAGGATTAATGTCACTGCTTGTAAAATATACTGTAGTGACAACTGAAGCACGTCTGCCTACTTTCTCCTCCTTTTAACTCTGTTAGTTCCATACATGCAGACTTCAGTATTATGCAAATATACTGCAATAAGTGAGAATATGTGAGTGGCACTAATTTAAAATGGCCCCATTCACAATAATAGAATGTCTTCATAGCAGACACAGATTGCATGTTCAGTCTGAAGGATTTTGCTTCCACTTTTTCCTGATAACTCCATTTTTGTTGAGGCATCCTTCCCAAAGATGGGCTTAGTTCTTTTCTTAGTCTGAGTGGTACTGCCTCCTTCTTTATAACCTTGCAGGAACACCTGGGTCTCATTATGCAGCACACTCTATTGTAATGTCAGAATGTCAGATGAGTTGTGAGTTCCATCCTAACACAAGGCACTTATACAGTTTAAGGTAGTGATGTATTCCTGAAGTGCAGTGATATGAATGACAGACTCAAACCATACCTCTCAACTGTCCAGATTTTTGCCACCTATTTTCGGTCTGTTCCTCATAGATTCTATTGTTTTCTGGCAAATCACTGGGATGTTCTGAGGACTGATGTCACTAAATAATGACATACATTTGAGTTTCAGGCTTCATATCCTTCAGAGAAATGAATACTAAGACAAATCCCATTATTCTATCAACTTTCTGAGTTTATAAGAGGAATATTTAAAAATCTGTCCCTATTTTTGGGCCTTTGTCCCCAATTATATCAGACTTTGTCCAGATTTCTTGCGCTAAGAGTTTGAGAGGTATGATTCAAACCCTAGATACCAGATTTGCACAGGCAAACATAAAGAATCCCATACTGATAGTTAATAAAGAACTGTACCAAACTTTTGCTTCTGTTTAAAGAAGTTAAAGATGTGTAATCATCATAACACTTTTCCTTTACAATTCCCTTCTCTATACTTATATTTCTTTTATCATTTTACCCAGGACATGAATTAAATCACGATCATACCAAAAGACTTGACCAAGTACCCTGTTGTGATAACTACTAGCATTAACATCAATGTGCACGTCAACATTAAACTGCATTTCTTTAGACCAAATCTTAACCAAAAGTTCTATGTCTCTTTAACTTCTGGCAACAATCCTCCTATGTAGGAGTCTCCCCAGACACTCTTTTGACCCATTCATCATCTCTTTCCTTTAGGAATGAGTCCTACATCCAATTCATTCCCATAAGGGGGATGAACAAATGCACCAAGTGCAGTGCTATCACCTGTGTAGGTGATTAGGGTTTTTAAATGAACCCCACCTTGTTTCCCTACACATGTCCAGTGACATCTCTTGGGTTGGGAGTGGAATGCGCATTGCTCAGGACTGTCACTCACTTCCACAAGTGTCATAAGCTCACAGATATCTTACCTCCTTGGTTTCCAGTGACAAGATCTAGACATATGCTCCTCCATTCCTCTGCTAAGAAAAGTGAGCATGCTAACCCCCTCTTTATCCTCCACTGGCTCCACCAGTACCAGAACTTTCAACTGATCAGACATAATCTGGGTCATAGTCATGGTTCAATCCCTGTATGCCATAGAGCCAACTATATCTGTTACATTTTACTACTTATCCTGGCAACAATTGTATCAGCATTTCATTACTGTACCGCATACTCAAAAGTCATATTCTAGATGTTTTCCTCTACCTTAACATCCTTCCCTACTGTACCGCCTTTCCTCAGTTTTCTTAAATTTTGCAATGTCATTTACTGATATTTCATTATGAAAAGCTGCCAAGCAATCAAGCTGGTCTCCCATAACTGATCTACTAATTTCTTATCCCCAGGCCCAGCCCCCCCTCTTCTTCCTTTGTTTGATCTGGAAAGTTCTCTAACACCTCCAGCCAAACTTACATCAAGAAGTCCCACATTTGAAACTTCTCAGTTCCTGCCTTCAGATGAAATATTGCAGTTGTCTTACATACTATCCCTATATTCTCTGTCACCATTACCACTTTCATCCCTTATTTTAGTATAAAGTATATAAACAGAAAAGAGACCTCTTTACTTCATCTACATGTAGAATTTCAAGGACAACTGAGAAATGACTGGCTAGACTTACTGATATGTCCTGCAGCAGTATCCTAACCTGGTAAAGCTGTAGTCTTCACCACCATTTACTCCCTAAATTTATTATGTATAACTGAAGAGTTCTTAATAACCATGCTCTCTACACCCCCTTCGTCTGTTAAACATGAAACTATTTTTTCACCTATCAAATGCTTTTGTTTTCATGTGTAACACCCCTTTCCTTTCCTCACCTTATCCTATAATATCTCATCAGATGAATACAATTTTGTATGCAAACAATGCCGCAGTAATAATTACCATCTCAGCCTCTGTTATAACTAACACATCAATGACTTTCCTAAGTTTTTTCCAGTGTGTAGTTCTTAATATATGTCCTTTGACCTCCAACTTTGCTGTCTCACGAATTTACGTTTTATAATTTTTGCATTAACTTGCCTTTTTGCGTTTTCCAAAGCTTCACTTACGGTATGCCACTCTTTTCTTTATATCACTGCATTCTTCTTCTTCTTTCGGCTTTTCCCAGTTAGGGGTTGCCTCAACAGATCACCTGTCCACTCATGATTGGCAGTGGATTTTTACAGTGTCAAGTTGCCAGCCTGGTGCCCAATCTTCCACGGAAGGCACACACACGCACACACTCATGCCTAAGGCCAATTTAGAGTATCCAATCCACCTACAGCATGTCTTTGAGATGTGAGAGGAAACCGGAGTACCCAGAGGAAACCCACACGACCACAGGGAGGACATGCAGACTCCGCACAGATGACACCCCAGCTGAGGATCGAACTGGAGAACCTCTTGCTGTGAGGCGGCAACACTAACCGCTGCACCACTGTGGCCATCCCCTTTATATCACTGCATTCATTTTTTTTATATGACAGCCTTTCTATTTGTTGGACTTTTTTTTTAAAAGAAAGAGTAATTTATTTTTCCCTCCTCTCCCCAATTCATATCACTCATCATAAATACCCACATGCTTAAACTTCCTCACTAGATTTCGCCACTATCATCCACTTGTTTATACCTTGGAGTAGCCTAAAATTTACCTTCATGTATCCCTTTTTCCCAGTAATATTTTTTCACCTACCATTTCTTTGACCATCACCTTACAATATAAAAATTAATTTTATAAATCCTTGTAAGACATACTCCCTTATTCATATTTGAAAGATGAAATCTGACCAGTGGTTATTTCTTTCTCCTACATACTGTCCCTCTATCTCTCCCAATCATCATCATCATCATCATCAGCCCTCTTTTTCCCATTTTTCTACATGGGGTCGGGGTATCGTGTTAGCTGTCGCCAACTGTCTCAATTCAGTGCCACACTCCTGCCTTCTTCAACATTCATGCCTCCTGCAGATCTTCCTTCACATAATCCATCCACCTCTTTGCTGGACTTCCTCGCTTCCACTTACCTTCTTCCTGTCTATCCCAAATCTTCCTCACCAGATTGTCTTCTGCTTTTCTGCACATGTCCAAACCACCGTAATCTATTCTTTTCGATCTTTTCTGCAACTGGAGCTACTTTGGCTTCTGCTCTTATGTCTTCATGTCTTCATCTGTCCCACAATGTGCATCCTACCACCCTTCTCAGGTACTTCATTTCCATCATCTCTAGCTTCTTCATATTCTGCCTGAACTGCCCAGGTTTCTGTACCATACAGTAAGGAAAATGAAGTCAGTGAAAGCAGCAAGCTCAGATGAGGTTACAGCAGATATGACAAAGATGCTGGGTGAGACAGGGGAGAAATGGCTCCTGAGGGTACTCACAGCAGTATGGAGAGAGAGAGGTGTATTCCAGATGACTGGAGAATAAGCATACTCATGCCAGTGTACAAGAACAAAGGGGACATCCACAACTGTGGGCAGTAGAGATGCATCAAACTCCTATTACATTGCATGAAAATTCTGGCGAGGTTGATTGATAAATGGATATGCAGAGTAGTAGAATGTAAGATGGGAGATGAGCAGTTCAGATTCAGATCAGGATGCAGCACAACTGACCTGATGTTTGCATTGAGACAGATACTTGAGAAGAAGCTAGAGATGAGGAGAGAATCCAACTGGGCATTCCTAGACTTGGAGAAAGCACATGACAAGGTCCTAAGAAAGTTGATCTGGGCAGTACTGCGGTAGTTTGAAGTCCCACAAACATTGGTAGAATTAGTGCAGAGTATGTACAAGGACCCAATGACTCAAGTACGAACAGTGGTCAGCCTCACAGAGGGGTTCTCAGTGCAAATGGGTATGCACCAGGGTTCAGCTCTGAGCTCACTGCTGTTCATACTGGTGATGGACTACATTAGCAAACAGGTCGGGGGACAGATCAACAAAGTTGCTGTATGCAGACGATGTGGCATTACAGGCAGACTCTGAGCAAGAACTTCAGCAAAGGATAGGAGAATGGAATGCAAAACTAAAGGCACATGGGATGAAACTAAGGACAGATAAGAGTGGTAATGGCAGAAAATTGGGGAACTCAGAAGAAGCTGAGAACAGAGATAGAAGGGAAGATATTGGAACAGGTAAACAGTTTCAATTATCTGTGAGGGGTTGTTGAGGAAATGGGAAGTCTGAATGAAGAGGTCAAAGCTAGAATTAGAGGGGCTGCAGCCAACTGGCATAAAATGTCAGGTGTAGTCTATCTCCCCCAAATCTGTTAATAATGTTTTAGCCATCAAATGATGGGTTGCATTAGGCTTAATAGAAGCATTAAACTTTGTTTCTCACTTTTGACTATCAGCATTAAAAACACCTATATACAAAACAAAATATTTATTTGCCGTGTATACCACTTTGTTAATTTTACAAAGAGTTCACCTCTCTCACCTTTCCTTGAAGGATATAGAAGACATCCAGCATAAAATGCTGATATTTATGCCAAAAGGCATCCACAAGTGTTCTTCTTTTCACCTCGTCATAGACCTTACTGATTCAAAACTCTTTACTGAAATAACAAAGAAAATGATTCCTTGTAAAAGCACCAAAACTTATGCTTACATCTTAAGTGAAGATTAGCCATGTACAAGCAAGCATAATACAGTAAATTATTTTTTTTTCTGCCTTCATTTGGGTTTCTTAAATTTCACTTACTTCCTCCCATCATTATACCCCCTCCTCTGCCACCTCTTCTACATCGAGAAACACATATCTATTTTCTGTTTCAATACTTCTCTCATCTTTTGCATCATCCCAGGTCCAGTTCTCACTTTGCCTGGAATACTATTGTTTTTTCCTTCACCAGCATAACCTCTTGACCAACCGGTTCTTTTATGCAGCCTTCTCAAACACACTGACCCCACCCTCATCTTCTTGCTGCTTGTCCCTTACATGATTTTGTTAATCCTGTTTTTTCTTCATTTCTATATATACTTGGACAAAGGACACAGTCAGGTATTATTCACAGTACAGACTGCAAGGTACTATATGAACGGAGTACATAACAACTTCTAAAGGTACAACTCCATATACATTTACCAGCTAAATAACCCATTACCCCTACTTTATGCAAACATTTGTTGTCCTTCTGTCCCTACCAGGAAAACTATTCCTAAAGATGTTATTTTCCAATGTTCCCAAACTACAGTTTTACTGTAAATATCGACCTGCAGTCCATGTGCCCCCAGAACTGATTATTTTCATTGGGGAGGGCACCACCTTTAACCTTTGCTGCAGCTAAAATATTGTATTTCCACATCAGTCCTTTCCCTCTATAAAACTGCCGGTAATAAGTGTTCACAAATAATCAATCTGATAATCGCAGATTTCCTAGTTGCCCTAGTCTTTTAACATTCATATTTCATTGAGAAGCACTACAAGCCTAGCACTGTAACAAAGCTAATTTGACAGATATGATGTGACACTTAAAGCAATGCAGACATATCATTATCAGCAAATTACGTATTTGTTTATTGATTTTAATACAGTTTTCACAATAGTTTGTTAGAAGAGTTGTGTTTAAAATGCATTGACAACATCGCAATGACTCAGTTTTACATGCAGGTAAGCTGTCAGTATAAACTCTCTAGGGTAAGCACACATTAAAAGTCTCGAAATCTAGAAACCTATTGTTTATCTTATTCTCTGAATTTTCATCCCTCCCCTTCCAGTTTCCTTCAAGGATCTTCTACCAAAATGTTCCTACTTGTGTTACATTTCTGCAACCTTTCTTATAATGAGACCCTTATATTTGCTGACAGGATTTGACTCTTCACCAGCTTGCACAAAAACATCACCCACAATTACATCCACTTAATCATGCAAGTCGTTTGACAACATGAATAATTTAGTTAATTATTTATCAGGCACATCTTAGCTACTATTAAGTCCATAGGCGTGGCAACAGGACAGTCATTCACCTAAGCTGTACTATTGGCATTATCCGGTTTATTAGACACACTGTTCCTGAAAGGCACATTCATTAGCCTTGCTATGCTTTCAGATGTAACACGGACCAAAGACTGATGCTACACAACTATCCATGCATTCTAGTTTACTTTCAAGCACTCATTAAAGGGTAGGATTATGTTTGGTGAATCATGGTGTCCTTGCCATGTTCCCCTTAGCCAGTAATAATACTATTCCATGTCTGCCTTTCAAAGAACCATAGATTCAGTGCAGTTAATATGGTGAATAAAACACAACTATTATAATGACAAGTTTGTTCTGTGTAACTGTAGGCAGAATACAATATTTATTTGTAGGTTCATGTCTTGCTATCTGTTGTGGACAACAAGGAGCACATATTCAGTGAATGATTGTTACTACAATGTAATAAATAGGTTAGCCATTAAGTTATAAATGAATTACAGCCTGCAGACTTTGAATGGATTCTGACAGCCTTTATTTACATACTATGTGACTCCTAGAATAGGGGATTTAATTGGACAAAAGCTCCCAATTAATTCCTGGCAACGTGTATGTGTGGATCACAGTGACTAACCATAAAAATGTGAAAACACAGAGAGGCAAACATGCATGCATACAAGCACAAATACACGCGCGCACACACACACACACACACACGCACACACACACGCACACACACATACGCACACACACACACACACACACACACACACACACACACGCGCGCGCGCACACACACACAAGCTATAATATCTACAAAGGGCACAATGTAGACGTGATGCATAATGTTTAAAATGGCAAATTTGACAGGGCAAATGGTCCTCCTCTTTCACTTACTTCCATTAATATTCATGAAAATCTTCTTTACATGTTGCTGAGACACTGCAAGGTACAAGAACAGGCTAGGACTGCACACAAGTTGAACTATTAAAAAAAAGGTGACGCAACCCAGTTAAAAGCCATACAAACATTTAAGCTAGGTGCCTAAAATAGCAGGTTCACTAGCTTCAGGGTTCACTTAGCCTGGAAATATCTGTTGACCACTAAGGAGCTGTACCTGCAAACAGCACAAAGTTCATACAATATGAAAACAAAGAATTAGGTTTTGGTGGAGGATGGTTTAATGGGTCTTTAGTGTTTTTTTTGCCTGAAAAAAAATATATAGACTACTAAGTGAAGGGGCTCCCACTTAGTTACCTGATGACCAAAGGGAGGAGCAAGACTCCTTACTGACCTCCCTCTTTCAATAGTAATGATACTTGCAGATGAAATTATTAAAATTAAATAAAAAGTATGGGGCATTATGACCATCCACGAGCAATAGTAGCTGGGCTAGGCAGTGATAGGGAAACTATTCAGTTATGTATTTTAATGGGAAAATGATTTTAAATTGGTCTCCCCTTTGGGGAGGGTCACCCAAGTTATGACTAGTGGTACTGACTCACTACATGGTGATGCAATCTGACCAAAACAATCCAGGAGAGACATGAAGGGCTTGAGTGGGTGGGATTAAAAATGTTTTTAAAAGCATGCTGCCATCTGAGCTGAGCTATTCTTGTGAGTGAACCTTAGGTGACACTCACATAGCTCTATAACTCTCCACCATCCCCAACACTTTGTAAGTAATCAGGAAGGTGAAGATAGGGTTCAATTCTGAGCATGGGACAGAGATAGAGTAAGATGAAGTAACTAACGTAGTCATTCATTTAGAAAACAAGTGACATGCTGCTGCAAATAATGCATTAGCTTCATCAAACATTACATCCTGTAGGGTATACAGAATGGCATTTATTTTGTTTACTTATTCATTTTTTACTTAGTAAATTGGGCATACAAACATATATATATATATACATAGATACACATACACACACGTGGATGCTGTTACTATTTATCAAAACACCTGAATGTTGATGTGAATAATGTCAACCACAAAACAGCAACAAAGCAAATGTTAACAGGGCATGTGCTAGGAAAGTGTTCTCCACATGCAAACTAAAAGTTAAAACAAAGAGAAAAACACTGACTTTTGTGGGGGGAGGGCACCCCACATCCCCTTGTTAATTATATATATATCCTAACCGTGAGATTGCACAATCCCTGGGGAAGGGGCATATTCCTCAACCCTGAAGACTGTCAGTGTAGTACACCTGTTGACCATCTGCTTTATTGACAAAGTTTGTCAACAAAATAAATGTGAATACTTACCTTTTGTCAATCTCATATATATGTATATGTTTGTGTGTATGTTTATATATAAATATATATATATATATATATATGTATATGTATATATATATATAGATATATATATATATATGTGGGTCCCCTTGACTTCATCGACACGCCGAAACACTGACGCTAAGAAGACCGACTCGAGAAGACCGACGAGACAGATGATCGACAAGGTGAAATCCTGACAGCCGAAACATCGACATAGGCAACATGTGAGCGCAAGTCAGTAAGTGTGCGACAGTGAGGGATTTAGCATTAGGGAGCAGACAGGGAAGTGTGTGATAGTGAGGGATTTAGCGTTAGGGAGCAGACAGGTAAGTGTGCGATAGTGAGGGATTTAGTGTTAGGGAGAAGACAGGTAAGTGTGAGATAGTGTGGGATTTAGGGTTAGGGTGCGGGAAAGGTGAGTGTGCGGTAGTGTCGGACTTAGGGTGCGGGTAGGGTAAGTGTGCGATAGTGACGGACTTTAGGTGTAGTGGCGGGTTAAGTGAGTTAGGGTTAGGGTGCCGGTAGGGTAAGTGTGCGGTAGTGTCGGACCTTAGAGTTAGGGTTTGGGTTAGGGTTAGTGCATGTATAGTTGTGTGTAATGTGTAGTTTACGTTTTATGTGTCGGTGTTTTGGGTGTCGGTGTTATGGTGTTCGGTTTTGTGAGTTGTCGGTTTTGTGTGTTTTCGGTGTTTTGGTGTCGTTGTTTTGAGTGTCGGGTTTGTGGTGTATCGGTGTTGTGATAGGGATCCATATATATATATATATATATATATATATACACATACATAGATATATATAGATATATAGCTATCGATACATAGATATAGATTGATACAGATATGTACATAGAACCCCAATTCCCTGTCAAGGCTGAACAACATATAACCCTAGTTACCATTACTGAGAACAGCCATGTCATTATATGCTGACTGATTAGTAATGTTGCCGTGGGCAGGCAGGCTTCCCATTAAACTTGGAGCTGTTATATGTGATAACTCCCACCAAAACTATCACAACATAGTGAATTTGTTAATCACATTCCACTGCAAGGGTGTTACTGAGGAAATTCAGCCACAGAGAATATTAGAGGAAGTTGTGAAAGGGTTTGACCCATTACTGTCTGGATCAGACGAAGCTCGGACTTACTGAGATCATTGTGGACAGGACACAGTCATCATGTTTGTGTAATGTATTTGCATTCCTTCTCTTCCTGACCTCCCTCCCTCAATAGCTGCCACTTCTGATTAGTTTTTCATGACCACTGCCAGAGATTAAACATTTAGTCCCTGGGTCAGTAAGTTTAAGTGTCAGGCATCAGATTAGGACAATTACCTTCCATTTAATCTAAGTGTAATTAACACTGTATGTTTTCTCTACCAGTGTCTCTGAAGGTTACAGGAAGCCTAACCCAGCAAAAGAACAGGAAATTGTATAAAACTTGTTAAATAGTGGAAAGACACTCCCTCAGTTTGTAAGTGTACCTTGGCTACAAGATGGGCTTCTGATGGATGTTTTATTAAATTATTTTGTCATGTCTTTTGTTCTTTGATTAAAATCTGCTTGCCTTTACTTTGGTCTACCAGACACTTCCCCTTTCTGTTTCTCCTTCTAGGCATATCAAATAACTAAACATATTCAACCTATTCCAATGGCAGGAAAAAAATGCAGGTGTGATGCTACTAAACAGCCTTACAAATAATTAAAAAATATATTCATACAGCTTGTTATGTAGGGGTGGGTGCAAAAGACAGATGGGGTGCTAACTGTTCTGATTATAAAGACCTCCTTTTGCTAATACATTTGTATGCCATCCAATACCATGTTTCTAGCTTCAAAAGAAATAAAAAACTGAGTAGCTATGATATACCAGTTTGGCATGGACACTCACACTAGAACTAATTTGATACGGGAGGACTACGTAATAAGGCAAATGATGTAGATTTATGGAACTCTGGTATGGTTATTTTCAGAAAAAAAACAAGAATGCAGCTCTCTACCACACCATTCTAGGCTATGTAGCAGACGCCAGTATAAAATCTGGATAAAAGAAGTTTGTTCTATAGAAACAACAGCTACATCACTGGTGTTGTCCTGTTCATTACTTAGATTCAGATGTGTAATGTCTTCATAAAGAAACTTGTGGAAAAGATAGAAGACAAACACCTTTTTACAGACAAAAACCATCTACAGGACAGTGGCTATGTGCTGAGATTTGATGGCATCTCAGAATATGAGATGAGACTTGGCAGGGCTGGATTAGTAGTCAGTAGTATGACAGGTTAGATTAAATGCAATCACATGCAAACTGAAGCATCGGTGAAATAAGCAAACATGGCAGGAGACATTACCTGGGACATAAAAATGTCTGAAACCTCTGAGCTCCCATATCAGATGATTTGAGGTAAGCAAACATTGTCAGAAAGCAATACTGGATTGATATATTTTGAAAACAGTTCAGCTGTTCTAGATTGCAGTCTGCTTACCATGTAAGAGCACAGATGCTATTTTATGAAATTATGAAAACTTAATGTTAGACAAATACCACAGAGATTGCCCTTTTATCTATGAAGATGGTAACTGACATTCGGGGGACAGGTATAAGCAACAGCATGCAAGTTTGCTTATCAGGTGGGCAGGTGCAAACTTCTGCTGGATCACTCCCTAAAGACCAAGGAAACAACCTGCAGGACTTCAACATACAACACAGTACGCCAGAGCACATCTTGCACTGCACACAGGCAGATGTGTTCTAAACATACTAATATCATTGTATGTTTGTGGCATATTGCAATTTACAGCAATAATTCAAAGTATGTGCAGTATGCCAGCCTCACGTGATATTACTTAGGCTGAAAGCTGCGTGGTTTTGTGTGCTGAAAAAGGTGTACTCACTTGAAAGATGAGTTACTCCAAGGGTATCATCACTATATGGGATAGCAAGACAGAGATTTCAGCTGGAAGTGAAGCTCAGTAAGGAATGGACCAAACAGAAACAAAGTTACCAAGCCAGTCATGTATATCTGTGCCATCGTTAACTGAGTGATGTGGCACTGTGACTCCTACTGAAAGGTACAATTTCTGTATTTTCTTCTGTATAGAAAATTCAGTGATATGTGTTTGTGTGTGTGTGTGTGTGTGTGTGTGTGTGTGTGTGTGTGTGTGTGTGTGTGTGTGTGTGTGTGTGTGAGTGTCTGCATCCACACACACATGTGCTTGTGTGTGTTTTGTGGAACAGGAAGCAATAAACTACCAGTGTGTAAGGATTCTTCTGACTGGGAGTCTAAGCTGACAAGTAATGGTGGACATCAGGTGTATTTTCAGATGTATTAAATCACCAGTCAGATTACTAATGCAGCAGGGGTGATACATATGAATTGCATGATGGGAACAGCCACTGCATGCCTGTGGGCTACCAATCTGAGCTCGGGCAAGGTGCCCACATCTATAGCAGAGAGGGACATGGTAGTAGAAGAACATCTGATGGGTAGCTGAAAAGAGCAGAGAGGCCAAAGGGCCCTACAAAAGACCTGTTCTGACAGGAAGCTGAAAATATTGGAGGTACGGGACCTTTCTGATGGTGACTTTCACTATGGGCAATATAAAATGATCAACTATGGCATGGGAAAGGGCAGTTTAACACCAAGAGAGATAGGCTAATTCAAGCCCCTGTAAGGAAAGTGACTAGGCTTAAAATGGCCCACACAGGGAGGTAGCCTATTACTTGCCTATGAGAGGAAGATCCTTAACTGGGAAGGGGGAATATCCTTGACCTAGGCCTTACTGATACAGAACAGATGACTGGCTGACAGCTATCATGCAGCTTTCTGGTTTACTAAAGTTAGAGTAATACTAAAAATGCCACAAGTACTGAAATGCTAGATTGCTGGAGAGACTTCAGTATGTTAGGAAAATATTGATAAAGGACCTGGAAGAATGTCAAGGACTGAAATTCTACATCAAGAGGGAAAAATTGAGGGTATTGGAAGATGAAACAACAGTCCTGGCTAAACAGATATAAAACAATGATTGAAGTTATTACTGAAAAGAAGAAGGTCTGTAGAAGGTAATAAATGGTCCTATGCATTTGCCACAAAAAGGCAACAAAGCGTATCTGATAGGGCAAGGTGTTCTTTGCAGAATGAGACAGCCTGGAAAGGGTGAGGGATGTACAAAGGAAATCATTGCAGTAGATTTGGGAATTAGGAAGACTCTGCAGGACATTTATTATTTTACTGGAAAGGGAAGAAATCTGAAAATACTGTAATTTTGGCAGAAATGCTGTAACAGTTTTCACTTTTGCAGGTTCAAAGGATTAACATGATAAGAAGGTCAGCTTGGGAAGATAAGGAAGTTATGTCCTGATGAGAATGATTACAGGACATACAAGTGCAGAATGAATTTCACAGTTTTCTGGAAAATAAGGTTGTAGGTCTGGATCAGCTGTCTTACAGAATGCTACAGTCTTTTCTTACAAACTGGAGAGGTGCTGTAGAATTTTTCCCTGACACAAAGGTATAACTAAGAAAACAAACCAGGCAAATTTTACAGGTCTCTTAAATCTCATCTCCATCCCTGAGAAGGTTATGGAAAGATTCTGTGGGGAATGCAAGTGTAATTCCTAAATGTGGATTACAAATGGCTACCAGAAAGCTATCTAGCCTAAACCTTTCTGATGACAAGGAAAAGGAACCTTGACGATTGGATGGGAGATAGGAAATTCACCCTGGGGGTGATCAGTCGCCCTGCTAGACAGGGGTCCAGGGAAGTAAATATTGTGGGAAGAAATAGCCAGGGAATTGTTATGGCTAGGCTTGTATAGGCCCTAGGGCCGATAGCCTAGTACCAAACTATGAACCTATGACTATGTCATCACTGAGGTGCATAAGAAGAACTCTGCAGATATTGCTAGCTAAATTTCATCAATGCCTTTGATAGATTAGGTTGGTGAAAAGTTAAAAAGTAGCGGCAAGGCCCAAAACTGTGAGTGAATAGAAACAGTGCATTTGAACAGAAAGTGAAGAAATAAAAGAAAGTAGAAATTTTAATAGGTATATCAGGAGAAAAGTCAACAAGTAGTGGTTCACCAGAAAATTAACTGCCTGTAGTTATCATAAACTCCACTGAAATTAGATAAAAAGATCAGCTGTAAAAAACTGTACACAAGTCTACAGAGCATGTGGACTGGTGGCAGCTAACATTTAAAGTAAATAATTGGTCAATAGTCACGGGGCGGCCACGGTGGTGCAGCGGTTAGCATTGCCGCCTCACAGCAAGAGGTTCTCCGATTCGATTCTCGGCTGGGGGGCCTTCTGTGCAGAGACTGCATGTCCTCCCTGTGGTCACGTGGGTTTCCTCTGGGTGCTCCGGTTTCCTCCCACATCCCAAAGACATGCTGTAGGTGGATTGGACACTCCAAATTGGCCCTAGGTGAGCATGTGTGTGCCTTATGTGGAAGGCTGGGTGCCGGGCTGGCATCTCAGCATTGTAAAACTCCACTGCCAATCATGAGCGGACAGGTGATCTGCTGTGGCAACCCCTAACCAGGAAAAAGCCGAAAAAAAGAATTGGTCATTAGTCACACTCATACAATATGCCCATCTAACGTGATGTTTTTGATTTCTTAACTGGTAAATGCATACAATGGGTCAAAAAATAATATTTCTAAGTTATAGTTCCCATATGTTTTCAGTAACACAGTCAATGAAAAAATATCTACAGCTTTTTCTTCATCTATGGACCTAGACTCTAGATTATAAAACATGAGCAGGAGTTGGTAACCATGTTGTAGTAATACTGTCAGCAAACCTTAAATTTGTATCACTTAAAAAAAAAAGAAATTCACACCTGCACAATGAATCTCTTCTTCAGCAAAACTGGAGGCAGAAATGGTCGCATCTCAAGTAGGCCGGCATACTGATGTCATTAGTATTACACAAAAATGACAAAAGCATAGCTTAGGTGGGGGGAAGGGGGCAGCCACCCCAGGCACAAGGTGTAAGGGGGTTGCAGTTTGGCAGATCCATTTTTTTTCCAGTTTAAAGCTCCTCACATAAGAATGAGTACAGGAGCAGAAACTGAAGACTTTAGGATCTGCCTCTCTTCCCTAGAAGGGAAGGAGCACCAGGTCAGAAAGAACTTTTATGTTTTTTTTTTTTTGGTCTAATGTAGAGCAGTTCATTATGCCCTGCCGCTGCTCCAGAGAGGAGTGTCAGACTTGGGAAGAAACCTTGACTTATTTATTTATTTATTACTCCTCAACCTAGCATTGAGGAGTAACAAATGAGACAGTACAGCTCTGAAAAATTAGCCATCCAAACAGTTTTATAAAAAATAAAAATAAAATGTGAATACATGCTTCTATCTAAGTAACTTTCAGCAGTGGTCAATGCTCAGAGCTGTAATAAGAACTGTCATTTCCATGATGGGGTTGGTGGTTGCAGCCATGGGTCTCTCAACTGTCAAACTAATATAGAAAATAGTAATTTAAATGGAGGGGGGCTTAGAATTTCATGGCACACGTATATTTTAAGTTAAAATTCATAACTTTTTTGGCAAATTCAGTACAGATTGAAACTTATGCACACATACAATACAAACATAATACACACACACACACACACACACACACACACACACACACACACACACACACACACACACACACACACACACATACCTCTACAAGGCCTGATGACTGTAAGACTATAAGATAAACATACCTTCTAACGATTCTAACACATGTATTTGTGAGAAATGGTATTAAGTGAAACTGAGAGACTGAGACAAACTTACAGAAAATCATTAACTTTGGCCGATGCAAGTATTTGTTTTATAAACTAAGTTTTAAAAGTGAAATTACATGACTTAGATACAGTATATTATTACACCAGAAATGGAAGAGTTTTGCATACACAGGTTAAAAAGCAGCTCATAACGGAAAATGAAATGAAGATAATAAAAATGCTGTCTCTCATACTGAGGATCATTAAAGTGCTAGAATATAGTAACGTTTATAACTGTTATAAAGGACTGCTTTGTAGAGAGGAATTACAATGGCATATCTTTGAGCAGCTTAGTGGGAGGCTTTTAGAACTCCTGCTGTCTCACATAGATATAGGAAGGCTGTGTTTTGTTAATTAAGATGCTGTATAGGACACCACTATAGCCGGCCTTAGGCATACGCCAACTAGGCAACTGCCTACGGCGCCGTTCTAGCAGGGGCACTTTTTCCAGTATTTATATCGTGTAGGTAGACCAGGATAGGGGCACCAGGTGATTTGGTGGAGGGAGATGTGGAGTCCTTTTGCCTAGGGCACCAACTGACCTAAGGCGCTCCTGGACACCGCAATATGGCAGCTGTGCTCATGAGACAAAATAGCAGAACTAGCTGCAGAAGTTGGTATGTTCTTTATATCCTGTCACTCCTTTTACTATGGCCTAGTATTTGATTCATAAACTTGTCTGTAAAGTAGAGGCAGAGACACATATTGTTTTCCTCTGCTCAACTGTGTCTGCATAACCTGAAGAAGTAGCATAAAAAAAATTACTAGGGTACGTTGTAGCACCAAAATCTCCATGCCATTGTTTTAACAAACATTAACTTTGTTCTGGCTGGTCCAGGGTCATGTTGTAGAATGGTGACTAGTGAAAGGGACTGAATCATTCTTTGAGTGAAAGAACTTAGGAGTTGATATCTACTTAACTTACAGAAAAGGTAGCCTATCTACCACAAGAGGAGGGATTTCTGGCCCAGAAATTGTAGTTTATTGGCTATTTGGGCAGTTTTTCCATCTCTTTCAATTTTCTGGTTTAAAAGACCGTGTTTGTGCTTGTTCACTGCCTTTCCTGTAACTAGTCTAGTCCAAATACAGATTTGCTGTATCCAGGACTGTTAGTAAGCTTCTGAGTCCCCCAAGCCTTTCTATGTTGGAGGGAAGCCTTCTAGTTTATCAGCAGGAGTGGTAAGTACTAGGTAGCCTATCTACCACACGATGAGTGTTTTTTGGCTGAGAAATTGTAGATTATTGACCATTTGGGCAGTTTTTCCATCTCTTTCTACTCTCTGTTTTAAAATCCTGCATTTGTGTTTGTTTCTCACCTTTCCTGTAACTAGTCTAGTCCAGATACAGATTTGCTGTATCCAGGACTGTTGGTAATCTTCTGAGCCCCCCAAGCCTTTCTGTGTTGGAGGAAAACCTTCTAGCTTATCAGTGCAAGTGGTAAGTACTAGGTAGCCTGTTTACCACAAGACGAGTGGTTTCTGGCCCAGAAATTGTAGTTTATTGGTTGTTTGGGCAGTTTTTCCATCTCTTTCAACTTTCTGGTTTAAAATCCCACGTTTGCACTTGTTTTCCATCTTTTCTGTAAATAGTCTAGTCCAGGCACTGATTTGCTGCATCCAGGACTATTTATAAGCTTCTGAACCCTCCCAAGCCTTTCTGTGTTGGAAGGAAGCCTTCTAGCTTATAAGTGGGAGTAGTAAGCACTAGCTAGCCTAACTACCACAGGAGGAGTGGTTTCTGGCCCAGAAATTGTAGCTTACTGGCTGTTTGGGCAGTTTTTTCCATCTCTTTCAACTTTCTGGTTTAAAAGTCCATATCTGCACTTATTTCCCACCTTTCCTATAACTAATCTAGTCCAGATACAGATTTTCTGTATATAGGACTGTTTGTAAGCTTCTGAGCAGTGCCAAAGTTTGCTCTTCAATTTTCTCCTTAGATCTGCTAGTTCTCTCCTCTCCCGCACTTTTACTAGCTTATTAGTTTAGCACTTTACCAGACTTCTTGCAGCAATTATTGTAGCACACAAAAGTGCTAACAGCACTAAACGTTCTACAAGAAAACAGCTCCAGTATTTATTAATGCCCACCCCTCCATGCATGTCTAAAGGTCAGTTCCCTGTGCTTTCTCCTATTAACCTGATGAACTTGGGCATCCTGAGGCAATGCAGCAACTGCCTCATGTACACTAACAACCCTCTCCTCTTACCTCCCAACACTCAGACTTGTGAGAGATACACTTATATATCCAAACTGGAAGCCATGCACTCTCCAGCCAAGACCGGAATAGCTGGTCAACAGGAGAAGGTCAACACTTGCACCACACCACATGGAACACATAGCCCTCCAGAACACACACCAGCACTGCCTTCAAATAAAAACACAAACCACACACCCACCTTCATGAAGTTCTCAATAAAAATCTACCCAAACAGCAGAGACCTCCAAGGCAGAAATGCACCCGACCACCACAACACTACACTAACCACGAGACACATAACTCTCCTAAACAGTGTGCTACTCAACCAAAGCCCCTAAGGCAAAACAGCATGCCCAATACACTAGTCACAGATGACTCAATAGTGAGGCACACTGATGTCCCACTCACTAGGTTGAAGAAGGAGAAAGTAACAGTCAGCTGCCTGTCAGGTGCCAGGATCCACCACATAACGCATGCACTCAGGTCCCTCAACAACAGGTACAAATATGACTCTGTCATTGTACATGTGGGTGTGAATGACCTGAGATCTACCTCCCTGGACTACATGAAAAGAGACATGGAGGAGTTCTTGGATTACATAGCCCAGGTGGGTATGACCCTAGCTCTGAGCAGCATCCTACCATCACCCAGAATGATATCACAGTACAAGCAGAAAATGATTGATTTCAATAATTGGCTAAGTTTCTGGTATCATTCTAAGGGGATTCAGTATCTGTCTCCCTGGGACAACATGATTGACAGACCTCGATACTTTGCCAGAGATGGTCTGCATCTGTCACCCCTGGGCCTCCGGATACTGGCCAAGGCTCTTGCCACCCCTATAGTGCCTTCTTTGGGCGGTGTTCCAAAAATCAAATTACCACCGTAACAGCTACAAACAAATGCAATCTGAGAGTCATACTGCTCAACGCTAGAGGTCTAAATCTCAAAATGCACTCGCTCAAAGCTCTCCTTAAAATGAAGAACATCGACATTTGTGCTGTAACAGAGACCTGGTTCAAGGCAGCAGAAAGCACCCCTGCACTACCAGGCTATAACTCATTCCACACCTTTTGGCCCCAGAACTTGAACTGAAGCTTCAAAGGCGGTGGTGTTTCCATATTCATAAAGGATGCACGCATCTCCAGACTGGTAGCCCAATATAACGCATCTGAGACACTTCAGGTGCAGCTAACATTGGGTAAGACAGCGAATCAGGTCGTAGCCTGCTATAGGTCCAAAACCATGTCCCAAGACTCACATTCCACATTTCTAAGCACCCTGGAGAATATTAGGGTCCAACCTAACACTCTCATACTGGGCGACTTCAACTGCCCCTCCATTAACTGGGAAAACTACTCATGTACCAATACACTTGCCCAATGCTTTGTGGAATTCATTAATTTAAATGCTCTGGACCAGCTCATTCTTACCCCCACTAGAGGTAGCAACATCCTTGACCTGGCCATTACTAACATGGGTGACCATTGCTCTACACCAATAGTCAACTCCTCCCTGGTTAGATCCAACCACAAACTAATCACCTTGGAAATCCACATCCCTCCCACCCCCGCACAAAAGTAACCACCATGAAAAACTTCTCCAAAGCTAACTTTGGGCTCCTAAAAACAGAGGTGGCTAACTTTGCGGCACCCATGCAAATGGAGAATAGTTGCATGACCGCTGAATCATACACCAATGCACTGCACGTACACGTACACAAATGCATGGATCTCGCCATACCTGGTAGAACCAAGCTGCACTCCTCAAAAAAAGGAAGCCAATCTGGTGGTCTCCTACCATAAACAAACTCTACAACAGAAGGAGGAAACTTATGCGGAATAAGGCGAAGGCCCAAGACTGGAAAAACTCCCTTATCAGCCTAAACAAAAGGTTGAGATCCTTCATCAAATCCTCTAAAGCTAGTTATGAAAACAGAATTGCAGCAGATGGTAAAGGCAACCACAAGGCCTTCTATAGTTATGTAAAGAATCTACACGGCAATACCCAGATTTTCTCTGAGCTACTGCACAATGTTACCTCCTACACCGAGCCAACAGATAGTGACAATATACTGGCCGACAGATTCAGTGCTAAATTTATCCCCCCCCCCCCAAAGGACCACACAATACCAGTGGATTGCCAGGCACCCAGTATTACTGCTGCACAGGTTAAAGCAGCACTGTCCAAAGCCAAGAATACAGCTTCTATGGGGACCCGACAACATTCTTGGCTGTGTTCTCCATGAACTACAGACTGAACTGGCACCTCACCTGTGTACCCTCTTCAATCACAGCCTCAACTCAGGCTTTGTCCCTACCGACTGGCGCACTGCTACAGTCATCCATCTCCACAAAGGAGGAACGACTACAGACCCCAGAAATTATCGCTCAATTAGCCTGATGAGTCTGATATGCAAACCTATGGAATGCATCATCACAGACCTAATAAACAAGGATATAGGGAATCCCCAAACTCTGGATCCTACACAGTTTGGTTTTGTGAAGGGTAGATTATGCCTGCTCAACTTGGTTGACTTCTTTGAGTCAGTCACCAGAGCTGTGGATGAAGGCAAGGTGGTTCATACAGCCTACCTTGATCTGGCCAAGGCCTTTAATACCGTTCCCCACTCAGGAATCATAGAAAAATTCACTAAGCTAGGCATCAACCCCTATATCACTAGGTGGGTTGCAAACTGGCTCACAGATAGAACCCACAGTGTGAAAGTAGCTGACTCCAAATCAGACTGCTGACCATTCATAAGTAGAGTCCCACAGGGTTCGGTCCTGGGTCCTCTCCTGTTTGGTATCTACTTCTCTAAAGTCCAGGCCAACACAGAAGGACTCTGGCTGACAAAGTTTGCAGATGATTGCAAGTTGCGAGCTATTATTAACTCACCAAGTGATGTTGACATCCTAAAGAAAGGCATCAATGACACCAATGGCTGGTGAAGAGCCATGGCATTAAGCTCAATGCCAAAAATGTGTCGTCATCCCCCTTGGGAAAAACCCAGTTACCTTGAATTACAACATTGACAGTAGTCCACTGAACACAGGTGGCATTATAAGAGATCTGGGAACACAGGTTGACAGCAACCTCTCTTTTGACCACCCCGTTGCCACTGTGGTCAGAAAGTACTTCTATGTGGCACATCTCATTACTAAGAGTTTTGCATCCAGGAAGAAAGAGGTCATTGTCTCCCTCTACTCTTTCCTCATTAGAACAATCATCGAGTGCAATGCCCCATTTGCCATGTACCTCACTAGACCCCTGCAACAACTGGAGAGGCCACAAAAGTACCTCACAAAGAGGATCCTAGGCCTTAAACACTTGTCCTATATGGACAGACTCAAAAAACTCCAGCTATTCTCTGTCTCATATCTCCTACTTAGAGGTGATCTCTGCTTGACTTACAAAGCCATGTCTGACTCAGCTCTGTTAGAAATGCTGCATCTAAAGAAATCCCAATCCCTCTACGCCATACACTCCAGAGACCTCAACCTCATTATCACAATCAACAGAACATGCTGGAGGGACAGGTTCATAACCCAGAAACTGCCCATGCTATGGAATAGACTTCCCATACATGTCAAGCAGAGCACCTCAACGGCCCTCTTCAATAGAAATCTTGATGAGTGGATGGGAAATAGAAAATTCATCCCGGGGATCACTCCAGTGGCTCTACTCGACAGAGGCACTAGGAACTAAGGTTGGGTGGCATGATGCCAGGGTAATCCTATGGGCTAGGCTTGTAAAGGCACCAGGGGCCATTAATCTAGTACACACCTATGAACCTATGAATCAGTTTCTTCATTTTGTAAAATGTGAAAGCTGTACCTGAATGCTGCTATGTGATATACTGCACCAAAGGGAGAACGGCAATTGTTAATTCCCCTGCATAAAGGTGAACCCTTTAATAATCAAGGCAGTTATAGGTCCTGCAGCCTCAGCATCCTTACATGCAAAGCCATGGACTATATCAGAACAGGACTCATTTATATGGACAGACACCTTAACAAGTCTAGATCTCAATCAGTTTGGTTGTGTGAGTGGCAGGTCCTGTCTCTTGAATCGTAACCTTCTGTTTTCATGCAGTGCACACTGCTTTACTTGCTCCAGCCAAGGCATGCTGGTATTGTTAAAAATTAGACAAACTTAATCTAAACCTTATGTTATTCACTGGACTGCAAATTGGCTATCTAACAGATCTCAGTTTGTGAAAGATGCTGGTACCCTGTCTGAATGTAAAACTGTTACCAATGGGATTCCACAGGGATCAGTCCTGAGACCTCTCTTGTTTGGCATTTATTCCATAGACATCTAGTCCAATATCTTAGAAGTGTGGCTGACCATGTTTGCTGATGACTACAAGCTGGGAGTTGTTATACTCTCTTTTACTGATACTAAACACTTCCAATCCAGGCTGGAATATACATATACCTCGTGTTCTGGGTATAGTCTCAAGTTAAATTCAAAGAAGAGGAGCATGGTGGCAGTGAGAAAAAAGCAGTTCTGATCTCCTACATTTCAAACAGTGCTGCTCTTCAGACAGACATGGTCATACTAGACGTGTACTTACGTGGAGAATTTTCTTTCATTTGGTCAACATGTTTCCATCATAGTCAGGAAATCCTTTTATCTAGCCCAATTAATTTTCAAGGGAATGTCTTCAAGAGTCAGAGAGCTACAAAGCTGGGCAATGGAGGCTGAGTGAATCCAACCTCACACCTCTGGACTGCAAGAAACATGTGTAAAAATAAGACTCCAATGCTTTTGCTTGCAGATCCTTTGGTTTCCTGAGCTAACCCATAATTTCTCATGTTGTCATAATTCCATCTGCAGCATATGACTCACAATAGAGTCTTTCTAGGAACTGAAATATTAAAGCATGATTAGGGCAGAAAACAGATTATACCACAGCCCAGACACTCTAAAAGACAGTCTGGACTAATTCAAGAAACTGGTTTGTGAAGGCACACAGATGGGGAGTGGTAGAACAAAAGCTCTGCTTTTGGTTCTCACATGCACCTGTCCCAATTCTGCTATAGGCAGGGCCAGCCTTTGGTCAACTTGTACCCTAAGCAAAATGGCTCCTCATTGCCCCCCCCACACCACATGGTGTCCCTATCCTTATCTACCTACACCATCCAGATTACTTTTTTCTTCCTTTTTCAGGTTTTCCTGTATTCATTCAACATATTTTAAAGACACAATTTCTTTACTACAAAATAAATAAACAAATAAATACTGGAAAAGTGCCCTAGGTGGTCACCTGGTTGGCCTGTGCCTAAGGTTGGCTATGGCTGTAGGAAAATTACTCCTGCACAAAAAAAATTGACTAACTCTGGATAGACAACAGGACTAACAATCAAGTAAAGCTGTTCTCCAGGAATGTATTAAGAAACTGTTTACAATCTACTCCTCGTAACACAGGGGCTGCAGTTATCAAATTAACCAAATTTTCTTTCCTGTACATTGCTAAAGATGGGACAGAGGCATGAAGTATTCTGTGTTTTTTGATTTGCCATTTCTGAGTTGATAAGCACACATGCATGTAGACCATGAACTGTTGTTTGAGAAATCTATAGTCCAGGAAGGAATCATCTAAAAGTAAGGCTTTGAAATTACACTTGGGCAACAGTGAATGGTTTGTCTATGTGGTTCCAACCACAAACACCACATGTGAATGTATCAAAGAGTGCACACCCATCGCATGTGAATGTATCAAAGAGTACACACCCAGCACATGTGAATGTATCAAAGTTCACACACCCAGCACACGTGGATGTATCACAGCACACACCCAGCACATGTGAATATATCAAACAGCACACACCCAGCACATGTGGATGTATCAGAGTACATACCCAGCACATGCAAATGTCTCAAAAAATACACACCCGGCACATATGAATGTATTAAAGAGTACACACCCAGCACATGTGTTTCTATCAAAGAGTACACACCCAGCACATACAGATGGATCACAGCACACACCCAGCACATGAGGATGTATCAGAGCACACACCCAGAACATGCAAATGTATCAAACAGAACACATCCAGCACAAAACAAATGGGTCAGTTTGTTTGTATGAGGACCAAGAGTGCTGAGTGACTTCAGAGAAAACCCTGAAATGGCAAATGCTTACTTACTTACCCACCAGGGCATGTGTTACTAAAATATTTATTTCAACAATGGGAATGTCTCTGGTGAATGAGCCATCTTTCATCATTACGGTTAGTGTTGTTTCCTTTTTCTATAAACTCACAGTTTTTTGGGGGGGAGCTGTAGCCTGCATACAAGTCACTTAAGACATTTTACAGAAGTGTAAAACCATGAGCATGCCTTGTACTGGACCTGACTCAAAAATGGATGGTGTGGGCAAATTTATACACTCATTCCCTTTTTGGTCATTATTATAACTAAGTTATCTTTTTTGTGAGTCCTTATGTGTTCTAGTGTGTGTGTCGGGCATGTTTGCTTGTGTGTGTGTGTGTGTGTGTGTGTGTGTGTGTGTGTGTGTGTGTGTGTGTGTGTGTGTGTGTGTGTGTGTGTGTGTGTGTGTGTGTGCACGTGTGAGTGTGTGCATGCATGAGTGCGTGTGTGTGTGTGTGTGTGTGTGTGTGTGTGTGTGTGTGTGTGTGTGTGTGTGTGAGTGCGTGCATGTGTGTGTGTGTGTGTGTGTGTGTGTGTGTGTGTGTGTGTGTGTGTGTGTGTGTGTATAATCTGCTCATAAATAAGGACTGTGCAGATTTTTTTTTTTTGAAGACAAGGAGACCTGATGGTGGAACAAGGAAGTACACGAGAGTATATAGAGAAAGAGGTTGGCGAAAAAGAAGTGGGATTGTCAGAGAGATGAAGAAAGTAGACAGGAGTATAAGGAGATGAGGCATATGGCAAAAAGAGAGGTGGCGAAGGCTAAGGATAAGGCGTGTGGAGAGCTGTATGAAAGGTTGGACACTAAGGAGGGAGAAAAGCACCTGTACCGATTGGCTAGACAGAGGAACCGATCTGGGAAAGATATGCAGCAGGTAAGGATGATAAAGAATAATGAGGGAAACGTACTCACAAGTGAGGACAGTGTGTTGAGCAGATGGAAAGAGTAGTTTAAGGGGCTGATGAATGAAGATAATGAGAGAGAGAGAGAAGGTTGGATGATGTGGGGATAGCGAATCAGGAAATGCAACAGATTAGCAAGAAGGAAGTAAGGACAGCTATGAAGAGGATGAAGAATTGGAAGGCTGTTGGTCCAGATGACATACCTTTGGAAGCATGGAGGTGTTTAGGACAGATGGCAGTAGAGTTTTTAACCATACTGTTGGATGAAATCTTGGAAAGTGAGAGGATGCCTGAGGAGTGGAGAAAAAAGTGTTCTGGTACCAATTTTTAAGAATAAGGGTGATGTGTAGAACTGTAGTAACTACAGAGTGATAAAACTGATCAGTCACAGCATGAAGTTATGGGAAAGAGTAGTGGAAGCTAGGTTAAGAAGGGAAGTGATGATTAGTGATCAGCAGTATGGTTTCATGCTGGTAAAGAGCACTACAGATGCGATGTTTGCTCTGAGAGTGTTGATGGAAAAGTATAGAGAAGGTCAGAAGGAGTTGCATTGTGTCTTTGTGGACTTAGAGAAAGCATATGACAAGGTGCCTAGAGAGGAGTTGTGGTATTGTATGAGGAAGTCGTGAGTATCAGAAAAGTATGTAACAGTGGTACAGGATATGTACAAGAGTAGTGTGACAGTGCTGAATTCTGCAGTGGGAGTGACAGATGCGTTTAAGGTGGAGGTGGGATTATATCATGGGTCAGCTCTTAGCCCTTTCTTATTTGCAGTGGTGATGGACAGGTTGACAGATGAGATCAGACAGGAGTCCTCGTGGTCTATGGTGTTTGCAGATGATATTGTGATCTGTAGTGAGAGTAGGGAACAGGTGGAGGAGACCCTGGAGAGGTGGAGATATGCTCTAGAGAGAAGAGGAATGAAGGTCAGCAGGACTAAGACAGAATAAATGTGTGTGAATGAGGAGGAGGATGGAGGAATGGTGAGGATGCAGGGAGTAGAGTTGTCAAAGGTGGATGAGTTTAAATACTTGGGATCAACAGTTCACAGTAATGGTGAGTGTGGATGAGAGGTGAAGAAGAGAGCAAGGCAGGGTGGACTGGGTGGAGAAGAGTGTCAGGAGTGATTTGTGACAAAAGGGAAGGTCTACAAGAGGGTAGTGAGACCAGCTATGTTATATGGGTTGGAGATGGTGGCATTGATAAAAAGGCAGTAGTCAGAGCTGGAGATGGCAGAGTTAAAGATGTTTAGATTTGCATTGGGTGTGACTAGGATGGACAGGATTAGGAATCAGTATATTAGAGGGTCAGCTCAGGCTGGACAGTTAGTGGACAAAGCCAGAGAGGCGAGATTGTGTTGATTTGGATATGTGCTGAGAAGGGATGCTGGGTAATTTGGAAAATGATGCTAAGTATGGAGCTGCCAGGTAACAGGAAAAGAGGAAGGCCTAAGATAAGGTTTATGGATGTGGTGAGAGAGGACATGCAGGTGGTTGGTGTGACACAGCAAGATTCAGAGGACAGGAAGAAATGGAAACAGATGATCCACTATGGTAACCCCAAATGGGAAAAGCCAAAAGAAGAAGAAGAAGGTTATCCACCCCCACAATGACCACCAAGCTTCAAGCATTCAATTCACACATCCACTCCTGCCACAGGTAACAGCCCACAGACCCATTATTTTCACTAGGAGGTGAGAGTGGGCACCAACAGTGGTGTCATCAACTAGTGGGAAGCTGGTTATCTGTGGGAGGCTGGGGATGTTTTGTTTTTAACTGCACTTTCAGTGGCTTTTGTGCCATGTAGTTAGCTGGTTCTCCATGAGGTACATTATGTGCTACCTCAGAGGCTAAGTCTCCTGACCCAGTGGTTCACCAATTTGCAGCATAGGCAATCTAGGCTCCCTGCTGCCATGAATACTTCTGCACTCTAGCAGGAAACCCTAAAGTAGCTAGCTGAGCTACCATATTCCCCTAAGAATGAGCATGCTAACATCAGTTATTCACTCCCACCATCCCCTGCCCTGTCCTTCTAGTGCTAGTCAAATGTAATGTTCAGATGTTTGGACACAATACTGGTGTGGAACAATCAGAGGTGGCTGTTAATCTGCATATTCTCCTGGTGTGGTACAATCATACATAGCTGTTTGGTGTGGAACAATCATGTACGGCTGTTAATCTACATATTCTCCTGGTGTGGAACAATCATACACAGCTGTTAATCTACTAATTCTCCTGGTGTGGAACAATCATACAAGGCTGTTAATCTACTTATTTCAATGGTGTGAAACAATCATACATGGCTGTTTATTGTGAAATATCATACACGGCTGTTAATCTACACATACCCCAGGCATGGAACAATCATACAGCTGTTAATCTAATTATTCTCCCAGTGTGGAACAATCATACATAGCTGTTAATCTACTTATTCTCCCAGTGTGGATCAATCATATACAGATGTTAATCTACATATTCCCCCGGTGTGGAACAACCGTACACAACCATTAATCTACATATTCTCATTTGACATGCCATATCTCCTTCATGATCTCTTCTGTTACTCCAGACAGAGGCTTACTATTCGCACTGCACCTTCTTTTGTGCAACAGCAGTTTATCTGAGGTGTGAAGTTGTACAAGACTTGCTTTAGGAATATACAGTTCAACTTAATATGCCGTACTTCAGTAACTGTGATATAACTTGTAATATCTGTAAATGAAAAAGAAGCAGTAACAAGAGGAACAATTATCAGTCTCCATTGGAGGCTAACATAGCTATCAGTATTAAGAGAATGCCAAACAGTACAACTCTTCATTGGAAGTTACGATGGGTACCACTCACCAAAGAAGGTTTAAAAATTTGCCACTGTCCAGGTTAAATTACAATGGAAAATTTTAGATACCAGTTTCCAGCGGAAACTAAGATTGGCACTATTTTCCTAGGGAAGTGAAAATGGTACAACTCTCCATAGAAATGTAACACAGCACCACTATCTATGGCAAATTAAAGTGATACCACTTCCCATGTGAAGATGGGGACACAACTTCAGGGGAAAGCTATGCTTGAGTTTTTCACATAGCCACCTAAACTTAACATTCCTCTGTATACCATAAAAGTACTGTTATCATAGCATCAGTATTCCATGAGACATAACTGCATCAGGCCTATTACTTGTGTCCTATTTTAAGAAAACATTACCATTTCCCATGTGGCCTGCTCCCTAGAAAGCAGAATGTATAGACTCCCCTACCTGCCTCTTACATTCCAAACATTCAAGATCTAATTACTGTTTATTCACTGGAACTGTTGTCTTTTATGTTACTGTTATTTTTTGAGCTCTTTGAATACAGGGTTACCTATCTATCTGCCTGTCTATCTATGTATCTATCTAGTTACCTACACATTTTCTCGAATACTGCTATTCTGGTAACGTATATCTGGAGTATGTGGTTTGCCCGAAGTTATTACAGTTTTAGTTACACGAAACTTAATTTCAAAATTCTGTTCCTGGATTGCAGTTGTTCTTCCAGTGCACTAGTCATACAATCATATGGACACAGGACATGGCAATTTAGGAATGATGTCTTTTCAGAAAATCCAATCAGCAAAAGTGTAAGTCAGTGTTATAGAAAGAAGTTATTTATTTACATTTGTTTACCAGGAAAGTCTGATTTTAAATAAGCCAATTTTCATCAAAGGCCCAGGGAGAAATGCTCCAGATGTATGTCTTTGTAACTTGGGAGGAAACCCACACAAACAGAGAGAGGATATGCATACTCCGCACAGAAGGCACCCCAGCTGAGAATCAAACCAAGGGACCTCTTGCTGTAAGGTGACAATGCAAACCACTGCACCACTGCAGTGTTTGTTTAAATGACTATCGAAATCACAGCATCTGGAGAACATGCTGCAATTGATTGGTGTCCTTATCATTATTTGTTTATTTGGGCCATTTTTCATAAAACACTAAGTAAACTTTTTATTAAAAAATCATCCAATTAAATTTAGCATACTCCTCTGTGGTGTCACCTTAGGGATAGCATAGCATGTGTCCATAGATGTAAATGGAAGCATCTCTCTGCATGTGTGGTGGTATGTCCATTAAAGTATGTGTATACACCTCCCGCTTTCCCTATGTTCATGCCATTGAGGTTTAAGTTTACTGTTTACCTTTAGTGGCATGAGCACAGCTAAAATATAAATTTTACAAGTATTTTTTTATCTAAATTTGAGACCAACGATGTTCAACAATGGGGAAAAAATGTTGTTCGGCATTTTATGTACCACATGCTGTGGTGCAAAAATGTCAATAAAACACTTCACAGCTCTGCTCTGTCCCTGAACTAGAAATCAATCACATAAAAAGTTAAGCACTTCTGTTATGGCTACATGGTGGCACCTGTCACCACCCAACCTGCTATCATAATGGGTTGTACAGACTATTTTAACATAACTGTAATACCTCTGCTTCAAAGATTTACTCCTGACTGACCAGTTTGGTTGTGAAGATGAAGCCCTTGGAATCAAATCCATGGGATAGAAGTGGGTAAGTCCTGCACAACATGCACTCATGACATGCATTATATTTATTTTATCATGCCAAAACATATAATATGTAAATTATGTCTGCTTTTAATTCTGTGATATATGAGTATGGAGCAATCACAGCTATATTATAGTCCTTGAATGATGCAAAACTTATGACGGGGATAACAATTCAGTTCAAAGAAGATGGAGTGATCACACACCTATTCTCTTAATTCTGTAAGTTGTACATAATAATTCCTTTAATGTGCATTCTGGGATAGAATGACGTCTGTTACCCTCAAAATTTGGCTAGGTGTTGCATGATCTGCGAGTGTGTTACTGATCTGTTATTCAGAATTAACTTCCAAGGTTCTGATCCAGTGACTGGCCTAATGGAACACATAATTACAAGCATGGTAGTTATACAATTTACACAACACAATGTAGTTACATTGTTACACTACTGATTCATTAGGGCACATTTAGAGGTAACAGTAACTCGAGACTGTCTAGGGTCAGAGTTTTTCCTTTCACTGTATACAGAATAAGAACACTGGACTATAGCCATACTTAGGATACAAATAGTCCTAAAAAAGGAAACCTAGCAGAAAAAAAAACAATCGCAGAAAAAAGGCAACTGCAGCTGACAGAAGGTGTTAGACCTTGTTCAGTTTTATCAGCTCTCTGTGCAAACTTTTCGTTTTGAATGCATTCCACATTATTATTTTATCTCATTGTGGAAATTTCTTATGTATGAAGAACCAGCTGTAAACACTTTAGTCTTCTAAATATTTTTATGTGTCATAAGACTTGAATAATTTCAGTTGTACGTACATTTTAAACTCTTTGTCATGAAATGAAAACGTGACTTCTATGTAAGTCTTGCTATGAAATGAGCTATGTGGCGTCTGTGTATTTGTTTGCAATATGCACCTGGGTCATGGCTGAAAAGGATCCAAGGACCAGTCTATCTACTTGGTTAAGAAACACAAACAAGCAAAGAAACAAATACATAAATCTAGCCATGGACTAGTAGCATGTATTTTAAGAAAACACAAGAGCAGTGGTATTGTACTAAGGCAGGCTTGAACTATAATAATTAAAGTTTTGTTTCATTTGAATATCCCCCAGAAACATGTCATTTCCTGACAGACATGTTTCATTTGCATTCTGCGAACACAGGGCCCTTTAACACAAGTTCTTAGTGGGCTCCTATCACTTTTTACACAATTTTTGAGTTTACCCATACCTATGAAAGTTCTAGAAATACACATAGATCACAAGAGAATTATATGGCAGTTTGCTTAACAGAAAATCAGTGATCAGTTTCTCACAGTTGTATTAGTTACTTGGGGATCTAAGCAGGGAAAATTCAAGCAGATAAAAAGCAATTCTTCAAAAAAAAATTTTTTTCTTACAGATTCCACACTGTCTATAACAAGTAGCATGTGTAGCCATGCTAGTGCCGAACATGAGTGCGTCGAGTGCACTCCTATCACTGCAGCACATTTCCTCCTGACATCTGGTGCATTCAGTTATGGATGCAGCCTTATAGCTTTGAAGCCTTTTTTCCGCACACAGGAGGAAATTCTGTACAAACAATGCTTGCTACTTATCAGGCAGTACTGATGACCTCTGACAACTTTTAAGCACTTCACACTTCATAGGAAACCCCTTAACTGTGTAGCTCAACTCTACCATTCACAGATGAGTTCATTATTGTACCAATGTTCATAATTGCAAATATCCCTAGGGGTTACTTTTTCAGGATGTTTATTTTCAGTACAGCGTACCACCACTCAGCCCTCAAATGTGGTTACACCGCTTACTTGTTTCAATCCATTTCATCATGCTTGACAGCCTTTTTAACTACTGAGCCCCCCATTACTGAACAGGTAATAGTCTGCTCTGATCCCTCCCCAGTATAAGCCAAAAGCAGATGAAAAGGGGGAGTTAGATTGCTGAGGCAATAATAACTTGCCTCAAAACAGATTAACTGCCACCTCATTTTTCCTGATACAAAATCTTTGCTGCCCCCATTGCATGAAGGTATGAAACTGAAGTTAATTACATTAACATAATGGGTGTAAAACTGCCATTACAGGTGTGCCAAAACAACACTGTGGTTATTTATGATGTGAGGAAAATAATGTGTCAGTTAATGTCTTTCTGGCCATCATGAACAGAGCTGAATGGTCAGGATTCCTATGTTATTTGGTTAATGGTTAAATTCTGAGGGAGACATCTTAAGAATGTTGTTGTTGTGTCTTTCGGCTTATTAGGGGTCGCCACAGCGGAACTCCGGTCAGTTAATGTTTGGTAGTGGATTTTTACGTGCCGAGTTACCAGCCCTGATGCACAACCTTCAACAAAGGCATGCCCATTCACGCATGCCTCCAAACAGAAGACGCTCTAGCTGAGAATCGAACACGACAACGTCTTGCTATATGGTGACAACGCTACCGCAGCACCAGTGGAGGGAATTACCCAGGCTGCAAGTCACAAACTATAACTGTACCTCCAGATGTCCAGGAGTAGTAATGGTTCTCTGTTTCATTTTCTTAGATGTTATCAAAACATAGGCACTCATAGTTCTTTTACTAGCATAGTATAATGCCCTTAGGAAGCTGTTTGTAAAATGTGCTGCTACTGTTTCCTAGCTGTTATCAGAGCTGTGTCAAATGAAACCAGACAATAGTCCACTCCCCTGTCCATACACTGACTGAAGAAAGGAGGCTGTTAGCACACTAAGTGGCAGCAGTGTCAAAACGTAAATACAGGCCACTGAGAGAAAAAAAAAATAACCATCTTAAAAAAATAAAGAAAGGATGAATATGTTTAGGCAAATGACAGTGTCTTTTGAAAATCTATTTTTTTCTGTTTTCTCACCTGTCTCTACAGTGCAAAGTGAGACATGCTAATATTCCTCCTATTAATCTATGCGAGCTAATGGAGAGCTACTGATACATATCACTGACTGCCATTGTGGGGGGGAAGGAAGTTAAGATGTCTGAGCACTGAAGGAGTGCAGGTACAATTCCCAATTACAAATCTGCAGAAAACTACACATCTGCTAGTCTGATCCAACACAGAACACAAGAAATGCAATGAAATAAGTATGGAAACCATAAGACAGGGAATGATAGGACAGGATAGGATGGGATAGGATAGGACAGGACAAGACACAACAAGAAAGGACTACTGTGTAGATGAAAGACTGTGGAATGTGGGGAATCACAGGATTTACAGCAGGAAGACAACAGCAGGTGGATACAGTATAATTTGACTAATTGACTGAACTAGCAGATTAGGAAGGGGCTATGGATGTCACTTACTTGCCGAGATTTTAGCAAGGTGTATGACACTAAGACATAATCCTACACAACACATTCATAAAAAGTGAAGACATCCTAGAGGAAGAGTCAGTAAAATGGAATCCTGTGTTAGACTGGCAGGACAATGGGAGACAGGGAGTCAATATAAAAATAATGCAGTTTGTAGAAACAAGGGAGAGGGTTACTAGCAAAAAGTCCTGGGGTCTGCTACTAGACAAGTTATATTTGTTGTTTTCTATGGTAACTGCAGAAGAGCTGAAAGAAACACATCATTTTACTTTTTAAATGTCTGCAACAGGGTTAACATACAAGAAAAGTGTGACAAGGACAAGTTACTGCAGCTTTGCATGTGGGTTTCCATCAGCTGTTATAGTTTCCTAAGATTTATGTTGAGTGAAATGATCATTCTCCAAACTGCATGTTAGGTGTGAGTAAGTGTGCGACTGCATGTGTGTGTGTGTGTGTGTGTGTGTGTGTGTGTGTGTGTGTGTGTGTGTGTGTGTGTGTGTGTGTGTGTGTGTGTGTGTGTGTGTATGTTACGTGTGTGGGTCTTGAAAAAGATGGCATCCTATTTCTCTGCTTTTTACCCACCAAGTGCTACGCTACGTACTAACTCTCCCATGACCCTGAATTAGATTAAATTGGTAATAAAAAATGTATAAACAAAAATGAATATTTGAGAGCAAAAGAACATTCAGAGTAATGAATCCAGGAAACCTAAAAGAAAAGAGAAGCATACACACACACACACACACACACATATATATATATATATATATATATATATATATATATATATATATATATATATATATATATATGTATACTATGATGGTATTAGCGAGATAGGGTCCTAGGGGATATTCAAAAAACTTTAGATTACAGATGGTGGGGCAAATGGTTGGGGAGATTTTGAGCAGTTCTGAGATTTCCCTTCCATGAAGGGATAGGCTGTCTCTTGCAAAAATAGGGACCAAAACCAAGTTAGTCCTGCAGCAGAAAGTACCTGAAGAGCACATCAGATTAGTATGCATACATAAAGAACAGAGGAACAGGATAGAAATGGGCTACAACTATGAAGGAGGTAACTGAACTCAAGATGCAATCAGCCTTCTATAAAAGGGGCACACAAAGCCATGGTTAGTACCAGATGATGCAGTCCTATCTTTTATTGTACTGCTCATATGGCATAGTATGGCGACTGAATTACTGAATGGAAAGTCAGGGAAAGGAAGACGCTAGACAGCCCAGCAAATCTGTACACATGATAGGGTTCATCAGCAACAAC
This sequence comes from Protopterus annectens, assembly GCF_019279795.1. Lineage (NCBI taxonomy): Eukaryota > Metazoa > Chordata > Ceratodontiformes > Protopteridae > Protopterus > Protopterus annectens. Next base: position 938,548,805 of record NC_056729.1, read on the forward strand.
TCACATGAGCAGCAAGAGATGAGGTTTGGCATAATGATTAAACTGTTAAACTCATAAACACAAGATACAGGGTTTAATTCTCACCTTTGAGGGAAAGAAAATGGCGTCGGGGCTGATGCTTTTATACCGGACCAGCAGAGATGACGCTCGGTGAGAGCGACATCAGCCAGCCGACCTGGACTTGAATCCGGCCGACTGCAGCCGGGCTGCAGGCTGAGGGACAACCACTTGTTATGACACTTGATGCACCAGCATCAGGACATCTGGCTAAGCTTAAAATGGCCCACAAGGGCAGCTAGCCTAGCACTTACCTATAAAGTGGGAACCCAACAACTGTTTTTTACTGCAAGCCACATACTGTTTGACATTAATACCCTTGGGTATCTCTGATTATTCCCTGTGAGAAGGACTGCTACAAAATTAAAGCTTTCTCTCCTTACTGACAGGTCAATATAAGGAGGCCGTAATTGTTTAATGTGAAGACTCTCTTGGTGTTTAGTGTTACTGTAAGTTATTCTGTACAATCTGTATAATGCTGTTGTGCAGAACAGCTTTTTGAATAATAAGTTTTTAAAAAAATGGCAAAGCTATGATTAATGAACTGGTTCCCCTTACACTACAGTATAAGATATTCCATTTAGCATACAAACTAGACCCCCACATATTCGATTTATCTATATTGCTATGCTTTCTATGTTAAGGCAGTACTTCAAAATGACTTCAGTGAGTTACACTAATTACCCCGAAGCTCTGAACATCTACCGAATACAGCTTTTGGTAGTTTACAGGTGTTTTTATGGATGGCGTACGTTATGGGTGCCTGGATGCCTTCAGATTACAAAGCAATTTATGTCCCACCTTTGAGGTTCAACTAAATGCAACAGATTCCAAAAAAAGACTTCTAGGATTCCTAATCTTCATGGTGTGCAAGTAAAGAATCATACAAGTCCTCGTTAAAGACCACATCAGTAACGCTCAGCGCATTGAACTTTGAGGTAAGAACTTTACTCTCAATAGGTAAAGGCCCATGCAAGTCTATGGGGATCTTGTTGCCCTCAATAATGTCTTTGTGTTAGGATCCACATATATGACAACTTGGGAAGTTTGTAGCAATAGGATCCACATATATGGCAGCTTGGAAAATTCGTAGCAAACCCAAAAGGTGTGATGTGCAGGTAGTAGGGGTGGGTTGGTGCTCCCTCTCACCACTGTTTTTTTAAGCCTTTATTTATTTATTACTTAAGACATAGACACACATACATTAATAGAAAAAAAAACAAACCATATTAACATTTTTCCACTTACATACATTATACATTACACACGCTTTCTTTGCTCAGTTCCTGCCTTCCTTTAAACCTTATTCCTCCTGAACATTATTTGTTTCCAAAAAATCCATTTATTTTGATGCAGTTTGCTGCTTCTCTTTTCTAAAGATTCCTCTTCCAATTCTTTCATATCTTTTATAATATTCAATAGTTCAAATACAGTTGGGTTAGATTTCAATTTCCATTTTCTAGTAATTGTTTTTTTTTTCAGCTAACAGAATTAAATTTAATGATGCATTACTATCTCTAGGAAACTCAGATCCAGTGTTCCAGCTCAAAAGAATCATTTGCTTAGTTACAGCCATTTGCTCTTCCAATATTTCCCCACTCACCATTGTTAAGGATAAACTGTGCCTGCTGTGATATGCTGAAACCTCCTACATGTAAAGACAGATGTACCTACTGGACTCCCTCTGTAAATGTAAAAAGTGTAAAAGTAAACAGTAGCCATGTACTATAAAACAGTACTTGGCCTTCCCTTATGTACTGTATCCCATTCCCAGCCTGCTTGTTACCTGCTAACCAGAGCCCAAACATCCAAGAGCCCTGCTCTTGCAGCCATTATACAAACAGCAGATCCCACTTACCATCAATATGGCCCCCGACCCTCTTCACTGCTTCTCATGCATGTGGATTACCGTACCACTTTGCTAACACTAACTTCAACTTTGCAAATAGCTCTACCTGTGCAGCAACTGTAGGACTGCAAGCATAACAAAAGAAAATGTAAGCACACAACACAAAACTAGAAAGAATAAATCCATGCAACAATGGAAGTAAGAAGCAAGAAGCAAAGTTGAGTGCATTCTTTCATGGGGAGACAAATAACTTTATTATATTACAGCCTCCATATTTATATACTTCTCATTGTTTAGCTTCTTCTTCTTTCAGCTTTTTCCCGGTTAGGGGTCACCAAAGCAGATCACCTGTCCGCTCATGATTGGCAGTGGAGTTTTTACGGTGTCGAGTTGCCAGCCTGGCACCCAACCTTCCACAGAAGGCACACACACGCACGCACTCACGCCTAGGGCCAATTTAGAGTGTCCAATCCACCTACAGCATGTCTTTGGGATGTGGGAGGAAACCGGAGTACCCGAAGGAAACCCATGCAACCACAGGGAGGACATGCAGACTCCACACAGAAGGCACCCCAGCCGGGGATCGAACCAGAGAAATACTTCTCATTGTTTATAACAAAGTAAAATGCTGATGTTGCAGCACTACGGCTGACATGGAGCTATGAGTAATGCTACTCTCCCTACCCACCATACATACTTATATACATACATACATGTATACATACAAAACTCTTGCAGGAGCATATGTTCCTCTTTGTATCTGTGCTGGTCAGTCCTGATCCCTGCTGTCCCCAGCTATGTTACTCGATGGCACTCAGTGTTAATCTTCATCAGAGATGACTATGTTAAACCTGCAGTTATCATTTTAAACAGTACTACCTCCCTAGCAGCGTTTTGTTTGTATTGTTGTAATCATACAAGACTGGAGTTATGCAAATACCTCCATGGTGGACTTGGTGAATGTCAGTTTGCCAGGAAAAGCATTTAGTCTGAAATTCTTTTGCATGGTATTATCTGTTCTTGGCATTGCAATGCATGTTTCGAGCAGTGTTCAGGAAGGATACTGCCTAACCCTCTAGCAGTCTCTGCCTTTGTCTTCTACCATTTTGGGATTAGTCTCTGCCTGCCTGAAGGTATTGGGTAACATGGACATCTAGGCAGAGTCTTTCTGCAATGTTACCTGATCTTTTGGATTCTGCGTCATTGACTCATTCTTAGGTTATTATTTATCATGTCATTTTACTTGTTGTGTATTTTGGTAGTTTAATGAGGGTAATTTAAGGATTTCAGTTCTACAGTGCAGTCACATTTTTGGTTAGTTTATATCTTGTTAGAATAGGTAATTAGAATGAAATATGTTTTGCAAGTAAAACAGTTTTCCAACTGGCTTGTTAAAGTAAGTGATTTTACTTAAATTTTATTGTTTTTATTTTAACTTTTATGTTTTAGAAGCAATTAATTTAATTTCTGGGGATAGATGTAGGCAGTGCTATTTTCGTACGTTTGTAAGTGAACATTTTGTGTCTATTCACTATGTAAAATATACACAAAATTAGACACATAACGTTCATGTCTACACAACAAAATATTTCTTAAAACCATTTCTGGTGAAAAATCACACGAAATATCAAATCCAACAAAACACAAAAACACATAAAAAATGTTAGAGCAGTTGGACAAGCCACCCTGCACCCCCACAAGTCTAATTCTAACATTGCTCAATGGTGGGCTTTAAGAAGCTGCCTCAGCTCACTGTTCAACAATCTTATTCATTGCACACCAATGGCTATTCAAAACCAATGCTCCCTGCAGGCACCCCTCACATCTGTAAATACACTGACTCTGCCACTGCACAACAGTGTGAGTAGAGAGTAATCTCACTCATTCATAAACAGCCTGTGATAAACATGGAAACAATGCAACATTACAGTTCTTTCCCACTTTGTTAAAAGTTACATTTCAACTAAATGCATAGCACTCATATATATATATATATATATATACATGCACACATATACACACATTTATACTAGAGCACCTGGGCCTGCAGTATCCATATGTAGTCTGCTGACTGCAGCAGAACAAATTTCCCTGTCACATACCTGATCAGCACCGATGGAAGGTGAAGAGCTTTTGTGCAGTCACAGCTGCCTTAGACCAACACTTACGATTGTGATGTACACAAACAGCCTTGTCAAGGATGTAGACCACAGGCTGTGCTGCATAACTATGCAGCAACTAGCATCTCTCACCAAAAACACTGATTCACATCTGGAGCAAACTGCTGTAGGATCACAGACAAGACAAAGCTGGACAGGGGGGTACATTTCAGCGACTTCAATGAACTGTAGATGGGTATGTCTACTCCTTGAGTAGCAGTAGACTGTGGGACAGTGAACTGTTAAATCCTTTTCAAGGGCTTGTCAAACCGCTTTGCCCAAAACCAGAAATGTCCTGGTAATTGCTCTTCAAAAATAAAACAGGAAGGAGCAAAATGCAAAACAGGAAGGAGCACTAGCTTATACCTATGAGATGAGTGCCTCCATGCTGTAGTCCAAACAGACACAAGATGTGAGCGATTCCTGGACGGTACATACATCTCCATGCATATCATGGCACATTAAGTGATCATCCTGCAAAACAGTGCATAGGGAGGCAGGACCTAAGGAACACCTGAGCAAGACTTCAAACTGAACTAGTGCAAGTCAGTGAAATTCCAAGCTCCTGCAGGTTTTATACTGCTGGCTGAAGTCCCTGGTGATATATGTACATTAGCTTCCTCTGTCCGCATGTTGATTTTAGCTGCTATTGTCAAACACTAAACAAGCAAGCAAGTGCTCATCTCAAAGAGGTTGTGTCTATGTGTGTAAGTGTGTATTTGTGTTTATGTGTTTGTGTGTGTGGGTCTATGTGTGTAAGCGTGCGTGTGTGTTTATCTGTCTGTGTATGCACGTGTGCGCGCGTGTGTCTATGTGTGAAAGTGTGCATTTGTGTTTATGTGTTTGTGTGAGTGTATATGTGTGCGTTTGTGAGAGGGGTGATGAGTGAGAATGCTAATGCCACTTCAGACAGAGAGACAGCTAATACTCTTATATTCAAAGGCATTCAGATCAGACTGAACACATATAATTTCATAATTAAGTTGATATAGGGCCTAATAGTGTTTTTCACAGAGAACACAGGTATTCTGTTTTTGTTTTTTCCATTTAATAATGTTGCCATGGTCTGCATATGGTAATCCATGGACAATGGTCTGTGAGTCAGAAAGAAAACTGCTCCACCCCAAGTCCCCTCTGACCTGGAATTATGTTTATGCATCTGACAGATGAGGTCAGCACAGATCTCAGTAATCAGTGACCTCAGTGGGGTGGGCGTGGAGGTGGAGGCAGCTGGCAGCTGCAGACACATGAAGATCACCCCACGTGCACTTTCTGACCTCTACATCCATACAATACTGCCTTGTACGTATCTATGTGAGTGTGAAAGTGCTCCAGGGATTTTTGTGAACTTTTGTCATCACAGGTTTAAGCAATAAGTGGACTGGGTAAACCATATCTAATGATTGCTGTAACATTAAATGATACCAGAGTAATTAAACAAGACATTACTTATTCAGTTTTATTGTATACTGCTATTGATTTGATTTAAACAACTTGGTTTTCTTAGTGAGCGTTTTGTCAATATCCTTCAAAGAGCTGAATACTGACTGTGTCTTGTATGTGTGTGCGTGCACATGTGTTTGTGTATATGTCTGTGTGGGAGAGTTTTGCAATAAACAAAGCCTGTTTGAAAAGAAAGAGGATGCTGGCATTCTGATAAAAAATAGGTCTTTCTGTACTGTGTACTAAACTTATCATGTAAAAATAAATGATATTTCAGATGTGCGAATTAATAATATTTGTGTCACCGTAATCTGGAACCTGTTTATACCAAGAGAACAGTGGTAGAAGCTCATTCGTTTAATTTCTTGTTACTCCCAGCTACTAGCTGACTATGTTTGGCTAGTGGGGTGATAGAGAGCTTGAGATTATAAGACCAGGTAAGAAGTGAAGACAAAGCAAAAGAACATTGTTCTTATGTACCATCAAAGGAAGATGCTTCTACTTTACCAAAATGAGTACAGCATTTGTAGTGAGGGAGGTACTGATTTTTTCAATTTACTTAAACCTGCACTTGCTTTTATTATGCTGGTGCTATTTTTTATATGTGATCATAAATTTAACATATCTTTTAAATGTGTTTTTCAGATATTTTGATTCCTAAGTTTTCTAAGCAATTATACAATAGCACCTCTTAAGTACATGTACACTAGGAATGTTTAACTGATTTAAAAAAGCCCTGAACTCTTAGTAAAAATAATAAAAAACTGCAACAAGCTACGTTAAAAGCATCTTAATATACAGCTCAGTCTGGCATATGTAAGAGTATATTCTTGGAAATCTGTGGCGCTATTGTGAGGTTTCCCTCAGCTGGATATTTTCCCCTTTATCAAATGTTCAAGTCAGGACAAGGTAAATAAATTTAAACCATAACATCCACTCCTCTAACATAAGGAGGATTGGTGGTTGGTATAATGGTTAAGGTGTCTACCTCACAGACACAAGGTACAGAGTTTAAAAATGACTATACAAAAGAAAAACTGTAATATAAAAACAACAGAAAAAAACAGCCAGGAACCGACCAATGTACAGAGTTTGATTGGGGTCTTATTAAACAATTGGCATAATGATTAAGGAGTTTACCTCACAGACACAATGTACGTGGTTTGATTTTCACCCTTGAGGGAAACTGGCTAGGCTTAAAATGGCTTGCAAGGACAGCTAGTCTGGTACTTAACTATGAATCTACAATATCATAGGGCATTATCTGAAATACTGAACTAACTCCACCTTTACAATGATGTTGTCCTGTCACCCATCTGACGACCAGTGAAAGAATGGAATATAAAGTATTTTTGGAAGGGGATGGTATTGCTGCAGGCTCCCTAAATGTTGGGACCTTGTCCAAATACTCCTGATATCGGTAACATCAACTTGGAGAAAAGGTTCTTTGTTTGAGTTGGTGTGACCTCAGAGGTACTATACTTAAAGATGAAGGGTGTATTAGGCAGTAAAGGGCGCATTTCCCCTCCGAAGATGTTCTGTTAGATAACAGTTTATTAACCGTATTATGGCAGTGTACTACCCAGCATTTGTTGTAGATTGGGCTCAGTGCGTTTGTGTTTTCTGAGGCCAGGTAGACCTAGTCTTAGACAAGTAAAGCAGTTTAAGAGCTCCTTTTTGAATAATTAATGAGATCACTGGGCATGGTTATTTGTGTGCGAGGTACAGATTACATTCCTAGAAAAATATTTTTATGGGCAAAACAAGACACTGTTTATTCTGTAAGAAGTTGGTCTGCTCTGTATTATTGAGATGCAGTATCTTTCCATGGTTGTTAAGCTATGACTTGTCGACAAACAGGTAGCATTTACTGAATGGTTTTTAGATGCATTTCTTAACAAGAGGTCATGAACTTTAAAGTTTGTTGGATAGTAGGAATCCACTGAATTTTTAAATAAAATGTTCAAGTCTTTCTTCTATGTTTAAAGTTATGTTTATTGATTTTCCTCCATATTAGAAGCTTTTTACTTTTATTTTTGATATGGAAGTTGTAGTTTTTGTTAATGATTTGATATTCTGTGCACTGGATGTCTCATTCTGAAATGATTCAGCATCCCAAATGGAACAGGTATGAAAAAACAATCTTGCTAGAAGGTTGACTTTATGATTTGACTGGTTGCATGACTTGCTCTGTGTCCCTAATATATAATTTATGAGGTATGCCAAGCCCTTACCTTATTTCCTAACGTAAAAGGAAATTATT